>NC_057810.1:350572491-350579011 GCF_018294505.1 Triticum aestivum | reverse complement strand
AGTCGGGCGTCTGAGCGACACCACATAAAGGGCTTTAAAAGAAATGCCACAGTCGGGCGTCTAAGCGACACCACGTAAAGGGCTTTAAAAGAAATGCCACAGTCGGGCCTCTGAGCGACACCACATAAAGGGCTTTAAAAGAATAACAATCATAGTGAATATCCAGGAGGTAGAACCGTCCCAGGGATATTCGATAATACCAATAATATCATGGGTTAGTCCACAACAAAATAATCATCATCATCATCACCACATGTCACAAGTCGTGATACCAATTCTGACTTAACAGTTTCACCTTCGAAGACCGACACTAAGACCGACACTCGACCCATCCCAGAATGTAATCCTTAACCATGGACACGGCTATTCGAATAGGTTTAATCTCTGCAGAGGGTGTACTCTTTACCCACGAGTAACGGATTTCTTTAGTCCATCGGGACTAATTCCGTCTACGGTCTTTTTGTTGAAAACACACCTAACTTGCACACACCAGCTTAACTCACACATGTCTGGAATCACCCAAAACACATGTAAAGCAAACTCTAAGTGGGGAGGCTACAACCTCGCGTAGCATGGGATCGAATTTATATTGCGCGCTCTAAGGGGTGGCCTCCCCTCTCGGTCTCAACCGGAAACACCCATGCCCCCGGACCAGGTGGCCTGCCTACCGCTACAACCAGTATCTTCCACCCTGGCCTCTCTGTATGGTGTGTGCTAGGAAGAGGTTGACAACTTACTGAACCGTACTCTACTTGTTGTACAGACGAGTAGTAGTACGAAACAAGTATGGGGTTACTGGAACAAGACTCAATCTATGGTCGACTCAGGAGGTTTAAGTATTCCCTGCATGATTAACATAATGAAAATATTTCAACCAACAGAGTCACCGCTCATATTATCTTACCATGCCATACCTGACATAACCATCCCGACGGAGACCGGCGACAAACTCATGCCTACCCAAGGCAGAGGTTTTCCCGGGTTCCTGTCGGTATGCATGCAAGGCACATGAGGATGATCATCATCACAAGTGTGATCATTTCCAGCAGCATGGAAATCACAAATATGCATCCATGCACATGACCATCTCACATGAAATAACAATTTCTCCAAAAAAGAGGTAGTGTGATAAATGCGTCAACAAACACTCAAAAATATCATGCCAGGGTTCAGAATGCTTGCCTTCAGGTCAAGGGAAGGCAGGGTGCATTTCAACCTCTTGAAATATTTCTCCTTCCTTCAAAATCCTATTTTAAACATATAAAAGAATTAACACACAAAAATAAAAATAGCACAAAAAGTTGTTTGGAAATTTTTTCAATTAAATCTTAAAATAAACTAGATCAGATTTGAGAGAGGTAGGAAAAAGAATTAATTCATTTGGAGTCATATTTAAAAAGATAAAGCCAGTCAAAGATTTGGTCAAAATCTGTTTTTAATAATAAACAGAAAAGAAAACGCTTCGGGCGGAATACGCCTTCAAAACGGGGAGACGTACTCGGGGTCTTTACGCTTCCACTTAAACGCGTGGAGGCGGGGCTGGGTCACTGACAGTGGGTCCAGGGGGCCCACTGGTCAGGTTTGACCAGTCCCCACTCCCTCCTCTTCTCTGCCAGAGAAGACGCGGGGCGTCCGGTGATCGTCGCCAGAGAACGGCGTCTTTTCGCGGGCATCTAAGAGCAGGGATGGATCTGCCACTCCTCGGCGGTCCTTCCGGTGGTCGCAGGGTCGCCCGAGGTGGAGGGAGTCACCGGCGGCGAGCTCCACGGCGGAGGGGCTTCGGGAACAAATTGATTTTTGGGCTGCGGTGGTCTCCGACCAATATTGATCGAGGGGTTGCACTCGCGAGAGGGAGGGAGAGTTCTTGGTGGAGAGATTGGAGAGGGAGAGGCCCTAGTGGCGATGGAATCAACCGAGGCTTGGCGGCGACTGAACTGGCCGGACTCGGATAAGAAGGCCTTCCCCTCCTCGAATGCTGGCCAGGGTAGCTCTAGGAGGATCACTGGAGGTTGATCGAGGACTTGATTGAGCCCCGGGGGCCTTATATAGCCGATGGAGGTCGGTTCGAGGCGGCCAGCGATAAGGACGACAGCGAACCGCCTCCCTGTAGCATCAGGGCGTCGTGGCAACGACGGTAGCTAGCCAACGGGCGAGGGGATAAGCTTGCGTTGTTCATAGGGGAAGGTGGCGAGCCGGGGTGGCTTGGGCGGCGCTGGCCTGAGCAGGGCTGTCGGGCGGCCGTGGCGGCTAGTCCTTGGCTTGCCGGGGACGCGGCGAGGCTCTGCTTGGCGCATTGCGGTGAGGGGGAGCATGTAGCGCGCAAGGGGACACGGCGTGCCGGCTGCGGTCGGTCACGGGCTGGGGTGAGTGCAGGGCGTGACGCGGCGGCTCGGGTGCCGCTCGTGCAATACGCACGCTCTGGGCACGTCCAGTGCATGCACGGAAGGTGTTCGACACAATTCCGTGGCACGCTACAGGTCACAGGTGAGGTTGGCAAGCAACATAACTAGGCTAGTGATAGAGGGAAGCTCAAGGGACACGGTGGTTGGGTCAGGTTGTCACGTTCATAGTGTATACTTGAGATCATGCCAAATCAGTCCATGCACTCCAGGTGTTTGTCAAAATGCCAAAGGCACCTAGACTATTCTTGGAGGGGCCAAATCTTCCAGATCAGTGTCTCATTGGATGCACAAGAAGGTGGTGAGGTTAGTTGGTGGAAAGCACAAACTTGCTAGTGCAAGTTTTGCAGAACTTCAAATCTGGACTGGATGTGAATGGCATTATTTCATGCACCAAAAATATGCCAATGGTGGCATGCTCCTGGGCTTAGGGTTTTAGCATGGAGGACTACAAGTAGGGAAAAGAATCTAGGGCCAAAGGGCAAGCAAGAGTATGGTTGCTGTACAAACCATCATGTTGGACCAGAATGGAGATGAGGTTGATTCACTCAAAAATTTCAAAGAACATTCCTGGATTTTTTGCGTATAATGGAATCATATGCTCCTACTGACATCCCATAATTTTGGTGGAAGCTAGAAACAAATATTTTTAAGGGTTGTAGTGCAAAATTGTCCACTGGACCAGAGAAGAAAAACATGTGTAATACTCAAAATATGCAATGAAATAAATATAATAATGCACAAAAGTGATTTAGAGGCATCACAGGACATCTCCAAATTTTGGTGGAATTTTTAGTTAAATTTATCAAATGGTTGTAGTTCAAAAAGAGCTCCAAGACTTAAAACAAGTCATTTTAATGAATATAGCTCAGGGTGAAATAATTTAATAAAAAATCCTACTGATTAGGAAATTGTTTTAATGAGATGGCATAGAAGTTCAATATGTTTGGAAGGATCCACTTGGGAAAAATAAATCCTTAATATTAAAAGAAAGGTTTTGAAATCAACAGAAATATTCTTGCAGGCAAAAAAATTTAACTCTTGGCAAAATTTTAATAACTAAAACCTGGTTAAATTTTTGGGGTGTTACAATTACTACCCCCCTTAAGAAAAATCTCGTCCTCGAGATTTTCTAAGAGCCGTTGTGAAAAACAAATGCTCCATATGTGTCCGAGCGGTTGTGAGTCTGCTGCCGTGGTGCTGCGTGAATAAAAATAATCCATGTAGTGAGGGGATAACCGTGGCAGCAACTCAGGGAAAAGAAATCTCATTCTAGGATTTTTTGCGGTAACACAAGTTAATCACGAAGAAAACTACTCAAACTAGTAGAAAATAAATAATCGACTCGTCGCACACATTCGAGGTACCATACACAAGTTACAACATAATAATAAATGTTGCAAAAATAAACACAGCAGTGGCGTCTAAAATGAAAACGGTAACTAGATAGGGTCCCGATAAAATGTCTCTGGTAAAGGGATACACTCTTCTTCTATCGGAGGAAGTGGATTGACCAGTCGATGTATGCGTCTCGCCGGGTCGGGTCTCAATGGTCTGCCGATGGCAATCTGAGGGTTCAGATCAGTGAGACTCTGGAGATAATCCATTACTCACTGGTTCAGATGCTCTTGAAAGATGATGTACTTGATGAGGTTGGCTAGTACTGGGTCTCTCTCAATCCGTCCACCGGGAAAACGTCGTTACTCCCCCGGGTGCAGCACGGCTCGGAAAGTAGTAATATCCTCGTTCACGGGCATAGGGTACTGCGGATCGAAGACGAGCAATCGCTTCGTTCGCAGCAGCTTCTATGGCCAAGTGTGGGGTCAGCATAGATTTCCCCACAAAGGAAACTTCCGTTGGATCTTGGTTGGGGTCTATGGGAGGAATGTGTACTGCTGCACAATATTCCGAGGTGGAAAAAGTGATTCTTGATTTGAACAGCTCGTACTGGGGTGGCTGGGTAGAACCCATGGTACTGCAGGTAAAGTCCCGCAATACTTTGACAAAGCTACCTGGGGTTGCATCTGGGGTTCTCAGATGAATACTGGGGCTCGGCATGACAGGGAAAAGGTTATGAGGGTGGTGCACAAGGTGGGGGGTGCTGGGTAAGATCACAAGGTGGCCTTCTTATAGCAATGGAGCTGGGTCATTTTTACCGTGGTGAAAGGTAATAAATTTGCCAGCTTAGCTCCAAAGGCCGGGTCAGTGTCAGAGATACACATATCTCATAAAGAGACGTGTTACTGTGGTTGTCGTCGGGGTTGGTTTTGGTAGCTGTGCCCGGAAAATATGCAACTATGCGCTGACAAAATACGCAAGGCTACTATTAAAACAGAGGCATAACGACAGGCTGCGTTTATTCACAAGGTTACACGATTACAAAGCGAGGATACAATGAGACTCGGTACTGCTCGTACAGCTTAGTCTACCTCGTTTATGTCTAAACGGGCGTGCCTGGTGGATGAAGAGGCTTCTCCACGTGTCTCACTGTTGGGATTAGTCGGAGATGGCGGAGGAACTGCAGGGTCGGGGTAGCGATGATGACCATCGCGGGGATTGTTGGCCACAATCCCGTTGGAGTGTGTTCCCAAAAGGCGTCGAAGCACTTCTGGGGTCATCACAGTATCTTGGATGATGGCTGGGGCTGACCTCAGGGTCTCGATCGGGTGTCCGAACAGCACGACTGGGTTGTCGGCATCGGGCTCGTCTTCTCTTCTTACTGGGGCTCGACGAACCAGCTCTCCTCGAGCTGCGATCAGATCAATAGTGATTTGATCGAACAATGCCTCTAGTGCACTTACATAGCGCACTAGGTGAAACAATGCGGGATCTGTCTCGTGATCTCCGTTGGCAACTTGGGGTGGTCTACCATACCCTTCATGCCTGGGGTAGTAGTAGAACGAGCGAGAGTTAACTCGGGGTGACAACTGCCAGAGTTGAACTATAGCCTCTCGAGCGGCTAGCTGGATGGCTTGTGGCTCAAAGGAAGTTGCTTCCGGTGAACCTGTAGGGGCATTCAGGAGATAGACCCCTACCATAGATGTGCACAGTGGCCTAGAATTGACGGCTCTCACCGCTCATGGTCCCTTGGTACACCACATATTCTGGGGGTTCTTCTAACGCATAGGCACGACGGGTGAGGTTTGCGAGTATGGTCACAAAACCTCCAAGGTTGGTTGCTGTGGTCTCATTGTGCACTATGGGACCAGGCATTGTGGCTAGGTTGGGGAAGAGGCTGTGCCGTGCTGGGTTGAGGCTAGCATGCCCTTTTTATAGAAAAAGGGAATGGAGTCTTCCTTCGCACGCTTGTGAATGAGACATCTTAGCCATCGGTCACTAGCATGTGATCGACAGGCTAGGCTGATAGGTTGGGCACCGACTGCCAAAAGTGTCGGGGATCACTGTGTGGCTATCTTGCACGGGAAGCTTGGCTGGGGTTTTCGTTAGGGTCTGGTGGGTTGGTTTGCCTAAGTTTATCGACCTGGCTAAGATAGGATTAGCCAATGGTCAGCCTGGCTCTGATACCAAGTCTGTGGGGACCGATTCTCCGGGTATTAATTCTCAGAAAATGTCCCTTGTGCTCATCAGCCCCAGGATAACTGTTAGCTGATGAGGCACCAACTTGATACAGAAATTCCAAGCAAATACAAAATATGTAGTACAAGACCATTCTGGTCCGTGAGGACAACAAATGGTTTCTAGTGGTTGATGGCGGAAGCGAGCTATAAATCATCAGTGTCTATGGGACTCCATTTCCCACGGGAACAGCTGACCAGGCTAGCTCCTATCTTCGCGAGACTGCTATCACTGTTGCTTAGGTTCCAGGGCTGTCATCACGTCGCTTCTCTCCGTGCAAGAAGTCTGGCCAAGACAATAGCCAGGGACAAGCCAGTGAGTACTTTGAATGTACTCGCAAACATAATGAACACGGGTATAATATAATAACGATGTGCTAAAAATATTTTATACTCATGACGTCAGTCACAAAAATATAAATATAACTCTGATGCGTGTAAGCATGTTATATATGAATATGTAATATCATAGAAGTATTAAAAAAATGAAATAAACAACAAGCCTGCCACAGTCGGGCGTCTGAGCGACACCACATAAAGGGCTTT
>NC_057810.1:350540033-350572319 GCF_018294505.1 Triticum aestivum | reverse complement strand
GTCGGGCGTCTGAGCGACAACATATAAAGGGCTTTAAAAGAAATGCCACAGTCGGGCGTCTGAGCGACACCACATAAAGGTCTTTAAAAGAAATGCAATAGTCAGGCGTCTAAGCGACACCACATAAAGGGCTTTAAAAGAAATGCCATAGTCGGGTGTCTGAGCGACACCACATAAAGGGCTTTAAAAGAATAACAATCACAGTGAATATCCAGGAGGTAGAACCGTCCCAGGGATATTCGATAATGCCAATAATATCATGGGTTAGTCCACAACAAAATAATAATCATCATCATCACATGTCACAAGTCGTGGTACCAGTTCTGATTTAACAGTTTCACCTCCGAAGACCGACACTAAGACCGACACTCGACCCATCCCAGACTGTAATCCTTAACCATGGACACAGCTATTCGAATAGGTTTAATCTCTGCAGAGGGTGTACTCTTTACCCACGAGTAACGGATTTCTTTAGTCCATCGGGACTAATTCCGTCTACGGTCTTTTTGTTGAAAACACACCTAACTTGCACACACCAGCTTAACTCACACGTGTCTGGAATCACCCAAGACACCTGTCAAGCAAACTCTAAGTGGGGAGGCTACAACCTTGCGTAGCATGGGATCGAATTTATATTGCACGCTCTAAGGGGTGGCCTCCCCTCTCGGTCTCAACCGGAAACACCCATGCCCCTGGACCAGGTGGCCTGCCTACCAGCTACAACCGGTATCTTCCACCCTGGCCTCTCTATATGGTGTGTGCTAGGAAGAGGTTGACAACTTACTGAACCGTACTCTACTTGTTGTAGAGACGAGTGGTAGTACGAAACAAGTATGGGGGTTACTGGAACAAGACTCGATCTATGGTCGACTCACGAGGTTTAAGTATTCCCTGCATGATTAACATAATGAAAATATTTCAACCAACAGAGTCACCGCTCATATTACCTTACCATGCCATACCACACATAACCATCCCGACGAAGACCGGCGACAAACTCATGCCTACCCAAGGCAGAGGTTTTCCCGGGTTCCTGCCGGTATGCATGCAAGGCACATGAGGATGATCATCATCACAAGTGTGATCATTTCCAACAGCATGGAAATCACAAATATGCATCCATGCACATGACCATCTCACATGAAATAACAATTTCTCCAAAAAAGTGGTAGTGTGATAAATGCGTCAACGAACACTCAAAAATATCATGCTAGGGTTCAGAATGCTTTCCTTCAGGTCAAGGGAAGGCAGGGTGCATTTCAACCTCTTGAAATATTTCTCCTTCCTTCAAAATCCTATTTTAAACATATAAAAGAATTAACACACAACAATAAAAATAGCACACAAAGTTTTTTGGAAATTTTTTCAATAAAATCTTAAAATAAACTAGATCAAATTTGAGAGAGGTAGGAAAAAGAATTAATTCATTTGGAGTCATATTTAAAAAGATAAAGCCAGTCAAAGATTTGGTAAAAATCTGTTTTTAATAATAAACAGAAAAGAAAACGCTTCGGGCAGAATACGCCTTCAAAACGGGGAGACGTACTCAGGGTATTTACGCTTCCACTTAAACGCGTGGAGGCGGGGCTGGGTCACTGACAGTGGGTCCAGGGGGCCCACTGGTCAGGTTTACCTATCCCCACTCCCTCCTCTTCTCTGCCCGAGCAGAGGCGGGGCGTCCGGCGATCGTCGCCGGAGAACGACGTCTTTTCGCGGGCATCTAAGAGCAGGGATGGATCTGCCACTCCTTGGCGGTCCTTCCGGTGTTCGCAGGGTCGCCGAAGGTGGAGGGAGTCGCCGGCGGCGAGCTCCGTGGCGGAGGGGGCTTCGGGAACAAAGTGATTTTTGGGCTGCGGTGGTCTCCGACCAAAATTGATCGAGGGGTTGCACTCACGAGAGGGAGGGAGAGTTCTTGGTGGAGAGATTGGAGAGGGAGAGGCCCTGGTGGCGACGGAATCGATCGAGGCTTGGCGGCGACCGAACTGGCCGGACTCAGGGAAGAAGGCCTTCCCCTCCTCGAATGTTGGCCAGGGTAGCTCTAGGAGGATCACTGGAGGTTGATCGAGGACTTGATTGAGCTCCGGGGCCCTTATATAGGCGGTGGAGGTCGGTTCGAGGCAGCCGGCGATAAGGACGACGGCGAACCGCCTCCCTGTAGCATCAGGGCGTCGTGGCAACGACGGTAGCTAGCCGATGGGCGAGGGGATAAGCTTGCGTTGTTCACAGGGGCAGGTGTTGAGCCGGGGTGGCTTGGGCGGCGCTGGCCTGAGCAGGGCTATCGGGCGGCCGTGGCGGCTAGTCCTTGGCTTGCCGGGGACGCGGCGAGGCTCTGCTTGGCGCGTTGCGGTGAGGGGGAGCATGTAGCGCGCAAGGGGACACGGCGTGCCGGCTGCGGTCGGTCGCGGGCTGGGGTGAGTGCGGGGCGTGACGCGGCGGCTCGGGCGCCGCTCGTGCAATATGCGCGCTCTGGGCGCGTCCAGTGCATGCACGGAAGGTGTTCGACACAATGCTGTGGCACGCTACAGGTCACAGGTGAGGTTGGCAAGCAACATAACTAGGCTAGTGATAGAGGGAAGCTCAAGGGACACGGTGGTTGGGTCAGGTTGTCATGTTCATAGTGTATACTTGAGATCATGCCAAATCAGTCCATGCACTCCAGGTGTTTTTCAAAATGCCAAAGGCACCTAGGCTATTCTTGGAGGGGCCAAATCTTCCAGATCAGTGTCTCCTTGGATGCACAAGAAGGTGGTGAGTTTAGTTGGTGGAAAGCACAAACTTGCTAGTGCAAGTTTTGCAGAACTTCAAATTTGGACAGGATATGAATGGCATTATTTCATGCACCAAAAATATGCCAATGGTGGCATGCTCCTGGGCTTAGGGGTTTATCATGGAGGACTAAAAGTAGGGAAAAGAATCTAGGGCCAAAGGGCAAGCAAGAGTATGGTTGCTGTACAAACCATCATGTTGGACCAGAATGGAGATGAGGTTGATTCACTCAAAAATTTCAAAGAACATTCCTGGATTTTTGCATATAATGGAATCATATGCTCCTACTGACATCCCATAATTTTGGTGGAAGCTAGAAACAAATATTTTAAAGGGTTGTAGTGCAAAATTATCCACTGGACCAGAGAAGAAAAACATGTGTAATACTCAAAATATGCAATGAAATAAATATAATAATGCACAAAAGTGATTTAGAGGCATCACAGGACATCTCCAAATTTTGGTGGAATTTTTAGTTAAATTTATCAAATGGTTGTAGTTCAAAAAGAGCTCCAAGACTTAAAACAAGTCATTTTAATGAATATAGCTCAGGGTGAAATAATTTAATAAAAAATCCTATTGATTAGGAAATTGTTTTAATGAGATGGCATAGAAGTTCAATATGTTTGGAAGGGTCCACTTGGGAAAAATAAATCCTTAATATTAAAAGAAAGGTTTTGAAATCAACAGAAATATTCTTGCAGGCAAAAAAATTTAACTCTTGGCAAAATTTTAATAACTAAAACCTGGTTAAATTTTTGGGGTGTTACACAGGCCTCAACATCAAGAGCTATTGAAGGGCTACACAGCCACTGAGTTACTCCTTAATACTAACGTGTAAGCCGGGCCTCACATGACCAAATCGCTATTTTAACTTTGACAAGTTCAAGGTCTTTTAAAAGATTAACTGTCAAGAGTACGGCGAGTCATTCCAGGATTACCTGGTCGGAGAGGCAAACTTACAAAGGCAGGATAACCCGATTTTTTGGTGAATACACCTGGCAACCAAGCCTATTACGAGGGACAACAAAGCTTTTGTTCATTCAACAAAAAGCCCCCAAGTAATATTGTGATCCAGTCGTACAAGACGGATCAGTAGGGTAGTCACAACTATGCTCAATGAGCAGGAAGCCCCCAAGATTTGGCAATCAAGGCGTACAAGCTAGATCAAAAGGGTCATAGCTTATGCTCAATGAGCAGGAAGCCCCCAAGTGACCTTATGAAGTAAATAAAGACTCAGATTCTCAGAAATGAAACAACAGAGGCCCTGAATCATCAAGGATGCCGGCTTTATTATACTAATGATAATATATACATTGATAAAAGTATGTACATCACAAGAGCCAGTGGCTCGGGAGTATTAAGGCCGAAGATGAGCAATATTCCACGGCCAGTGGATCTCCTCCTCTGATATGCGTGAGTCCTTGTGGTCTCGAACACTGATAAGGTAGTATGACCCATTATTCATATTCTTGCTGACCACAAATGGTCCTTCCGAAGGTGGAGATAGCTTTTGCATGTCAGTTTGATCATGGATGAGCCAGAGCACCAAATCACCTTCTTGAAATGTCCTATCTTAACCCGGCAACTATGATAACAACGTAGATCTTGCTGGTAAATCACCGAACAAGTCGCCGCAAGGTCACGCTCTTCATCAAATAGGTCAATAGCATCCTAACGTGCTTTCTCCTTATCAGCTTCAACATAAGCCACCGCACAAGGCGAGTTGTGACGTTTGTCACTAGGGACAAGCGCCTCAGCTCCATAAACCATGAAGAAAGGCATCTAACCCGTAGCTCTGTTGGGGGTGGTATTGATACTCCAAATCGCTGAAGGCAGCTCCTCCGCCCAACACCCCGGTGTCCTCTGCAAAGGAACCATAAGCCGGGGCTTGATACCTCTCAAGATTTCTTGATTATCTTGTTCAGCTTGGCCATTAGACTGGGGGTGAGCCACCGAATACACATCAAGCCGGATATGCTCTTGTCGACAGAATTCTTTCATTGCACCGTTGGACAGATTAGTACCATTATCAGTGATGATACTATGAGGATATTCAAAATGAAAGATCACCTTTTCGATGAATTGAACCGTCGTGGCTGCATTACATTTGCTGACCGGCTCAGCCTCAACCCACTTTGTAAACTTGTCAATTTCTTTTGAAAGGCCCAACCATATCCAAACCCCAGACTGCAAATGGCCAAGTAATTGAAATCATCCTCAATTCTTGAGCCGGCACATGAGCTCGTCTTGAAAATTTCTGACAACCATCACAATTACTGACCAGATCTTCTGCATCAGCATGAGCCGTCCTCTAATAAAAACCATGACGAAAAGCTTTAGCAACGGGAGACTTAGAGCCAGCATGATGACCGCAATCTCCTTCATGAATCTCCCTTAAAATTTCACGGCCCACCTCAGGAGAAACGCATCGTTGAAATACTCCAGTAACACTACATCTATGGAACTCACCCTTGATAATAGTCATTGACTTAGACCTCCGGGTTATTTACCTGGCCAAGGTTTCATCCTGAGGTAACTCGCCCCGGGTCATATAAGCCAAATATGGAACAGTCCAATCAGGAATAACATGGAGAGCCGCCACCAAGTGTGCCTCCGGGTTAGGAACTTCCAAGTCCTCCTCTATAGGCAACTTTACTTATGGCTTATGCAAAACATCATGGAAAACATTAGGGGGGACCGGCTTACGCTGAGACCCCAGCCGGCTTAACGCGTCAGCAGCCTCATTATTCCTGCGATCAACATGCTCCACTTGATAACCTTTGAAGTGACCAGCACTAGTATCAACCTCTCGGCAATAAGCCGCCATGAGTGGATCCTTTGAATCCCAAGTCCCTGACACTTGATGAGCCACCAAATCTGAGTCGCCAAAGCATCTTACCCGTCTTATATTCATCGCTTTAGCCATCCTAAGACCATGGAGTAAAGCTTCATACTCAACTGCATTGTTAGTACAAGGGGACATCAACCTTAAAACATAACAAAATTTATCACCTCGTGGGGAAGTCAATATAACTCTAGCCCCTGAGCCTTCCAATTACCTGGATCCAACAAAATGAATAGTCCAATATGTATTCTCCGGCTTATCCTTAGGCATCTGCAGCTCTGTCCATTCATTGATAAAGACCACAAGTGCTTGAGATTTTATAGCCGTCCGAGGCACATACTATAAGCCATGGTGTCCAAGTTCAATGGCCCACTTTGCTACCCGACCTGTGGCTTCTCTGTTTTGAATAATATCCCCCAATGGAGCAGAGCTAACCACAGTGATGGGATGACCAAGGAAATATTGCTTGAACTTACGACTAGCCATGAACATGTTGTAAACCAGTTTCTGTCTTTTTTCATCATCTGATACAAAGGGATAGCCTTATGATAACCCACAAGTGTAGGGGATCGCAACAGTTTTCGAGGGTAGAGTATTCAACCCAAATTTATTGATTTGACACAAGGGGAGCCAAAGAATATTCTCAAGTATTAGCAGTTGAGTTGTCAATTCAACCACACCTAGATAACTTAATATCTGCAGCAAAGTATTTAGTAGCGAAGTAGTATGGAAGTAACGGTAACAGTGGCCGAAGTAAAGTAGCAGTTTTGTAGTAATGGTAATAGTTGCAACGGCAAAGTAACTAAGCAAAGATCAATATGTGAAAAGCTCGTAGGCATTGGATCAGTGATGGATAATTATGACGGATGCGATTCCTCATGTAATAGTTATAACATAGGGTGACACAAAACTAGCTCCAGTTCATCAATGTAATGTAGGCATGTATTCCGAATATAGTCATACATGCTTATGGAAAAGAACTTGCATGACATCTTTTGTCCTACCCTCCCGTGGTAGCGGGGTCCTATTGGAAACTAAGGGATATTAAGGCCTCCTTTTCATAGAGTACCGGACCAAAGCATTAACACTTAGTGAATACATGAACTCCTCAAACTACGGTCATCATCGTGAAGTACCCCGATTATTGTCACTTCGGGGTTAACGGATGATAACACAAAATAGGTGACTATAGACTTGCAAGATAGGATCAAGAACTCACATATATTCATGAAAACATAATAGGTTCAGATCTGAAGTCATGGCACTCAGACCCTAGTGACAAGAATTAATCATAGCAAAGTCATAGCAACATCAATCTCAGAACATAGTGGATACTAGGGATCAAACCCTAACAAAACTAACTTGACTACATGGTAAATCTCATCCATCCCATCACCGTCCAGCAAGCCGATGATGGAATTACTCACGCACGGCATGCGCATCATGAAATTGGTGATGGGGGATGGTTGATGTTGACGACAATGACGAATCCCCCTCTCCGGAGCCCCGAACGGACTCCAGATCGGCCATCCCGAGAGAGTTTAGGGCTTGGCGGCGGCTCCGTATCGTATAACGCGATGAATCTTTCTCTTTGATTTTTTTCTCTTCGAACTTGAATATATGGAGTTGGAGTTGAGGTGGGTGGAGATTCAGGGGGCCCACGAGGCAGGGGGGCGCGCCCTAGGGGGGGGGGGCGCGACCCCACCCTCGTGGACAGGGTGTGGGCCCCCTGACGTTGATTCTTTTGCCAATATTTTTTATTAATTCCAAAAAGTTGCTCCGTGGATTTTTAGGTCATTCCGAGTACTTTTATTTCTGCACAAAAATAACACCATGGTAGTTCTGCTGAAAACAGCGTCAGTACGGGTTAGTTCCATTCAAATCATGCAAGTTAGAGTCCAAAACAAGGGCAAAAGTGTTTGGAAAAGTAGATACGAAGGAGACGTATCAACTCCCCCAAGCTTAAACCTTTGCTTGTCCTCAAGTAATTCAGTTGACAAACTGAAAGTGATAAAGAAAAACTTTTACAAACTCTGTTTGCTCTTGTTGTTGCAAATATTTAAAGCCAGCATTCAAGTTTTCAGCAAAGAGTATGAACTAACTGAAGGAAATATGCCCTAGAGGCAATAATAAAGTTATTATTTATTTCCTCATATCATGATAATTTGTTTATTATTCATGCTAGAATTGTATTAACCGGAAACATGATACATGTGTGAATACATAAGACAAACATATAGTCACTAGTATGCCTATACTTGACTAGCTCATTAATAAAAGATGGTTATGTTTCCCAACCATAGACATGTGTTGTCATTTGATTAATGGGATCACATCATTAGGAGAATGATGTGATTGACATGACCCATTCCGTTAGCCTAGCACTTGATCGTTTAGTATATTGCTATTGCTTTCTTCATGACTTATACATGTTCCTGTAACTATGAGATTATGCAACTCCCATTTACCGGAGGAACACTTTGGGTACTACCAAACGTCACAACGTAACTGGGTGATTATAAAGGAGTACTACATGTGTCTCCGAAGGTACATGTTGAGTTGGCGTATTTCGAGATTAGGTTTTGTCACTCTGATTGTCAGAGAGGTATCTTTGGGCCCTCTCGGTAATGCACATCACTATAAGCCTTGCAAGCAATGTGACCAATGAGTTGGTTACGGGATGATGCATTATGTAACGAGTAAAGAGACTTGCCGGTAACCAGATTGAACTAGGTATTGGATACCGACGATCAAATCTCGGGCAAGTAACATACTGATGACAAAGGGAACAACGTGTGTTGTTATGCGGTTTGACCGATAAAGATCTTCATAGAATATGTAGGAACCAATATGGGAATCCAGGTTCCGCTATTGGTTATTGATCGAGAATAGTTCTAGGTCATGTCTACATAGTTCTCGAACCCGTAGGGTCTGCACGCTTAACGTTATGATGACAGTTTTATTATGAGTTTATAAGTTTTGATGTACCGAAGTTTGTTCGGAGTCCCGGATGTAATCACGGACATGACGAGGAGTCTCGAAATGGTCGAGACATAAAGATTGATATATTGGACGACTATATTCGGACACCGGAAGTGTTCTGGACGTTTTCGGAGAAAACCGGAGTGCCGTAGGGTTACCGAAACCCCCCGGGGAGAGATAATGGGTCACATGGGCCTTGGTGGAAAGAGAGAGGGGCGGCCAGGGTGGGCCGCGCGCCCCCTATCCCTCTGGTCCGAATTGGACTAGGAGGGGGGGCGGCGCCCCCCTCTTTCCTTCCCCCTCTCCCCCTTCCTTCCCCTCCTAGTAGGAGTAGGAAAGGGGGAATCCTACTCCTACTAGGAGGAGGACTCCTCCTTGGCGCGCCCACAAGGGCCGGCCGGCCTCCCCCCTTGCTCCTTTATATACGGGGGCAAGGGGGCACCCTAGAACATACAAGTTGATCTACGGATCATTCCTTAGCCGTGTGTGGTGCCCCCCTCCACCATATTCCACCTCGGTCATATCGTCACGAAGTTTAGGCGAAGCCCTGCGCCGGTAGAGCATCATGATTGTCACCACGCTGTCGTGCTGACGGAACTCATCCCCGAAGCTTTGCTGGATCAGAGCCCGGGGATCGTCATCGAGCTGAACGTGTGTTGAACTCGGAGGTGCCGTACGTTCGGTACTTGGATCGGTCGGATCGTGAAGACGTACGACTACATCGACCGCGTTGTCATAACGCTTCCACTTACGGTCTACGAGGGTACATGGACAACACTCTCCCCTCTCGTTGCTATGCCAACACCATGATCTTGCGTGTACGTAGGAATTTTTTTGAAATTACTACGTTCCCCAACACTAACCATATTCACAATAACACTTAGGTCTCATGTTTACTCATGTCAATGGCAGAATCAACTAGCAAGCAATAATAATAAATCTCGGATGACAACACTTTCTCAAAACAATCATAATATGATATAACAAGATGGTATCTCGCTAGCCCTTTCTGAGACCGCAAAACATAAATGCAGAGCTCCTTTAAAGATCAAGGACTGACTAAACATTGTAATTAATGGTAAAAGAGATCCAGTCATAGTCATACCAAATATAAATTAATAGTAATGCATGAAAATGATAGCGGTGCTCTCCAGCGGGTGCTTTTTGATAAGAGGGTGATGACTCGACATAAAACTAAATAGATAGGCCCTTCGCAGAGGGAAGCAGGGGTTTGTAGAGGTGCCAGAGCTCAATTTTGAAATAGAGATAAATAATATTTTGAGCAGTATACTTTCACTGTCAACATAACAACCAAGAGATCTCGATAACTTCCGTGCTACACACATTATAGGCGGTTCCCAAACAGAATGGTAAAGTTTATACTCCCCCTCCACCAACAAGCATCAATCCATGGCTTGCCCGAAACAACGGGTGCCTCCAACTAACAACAATCCTAGGGGAGTCTTGTTTGCATTTATCTTGATTTGATTTGAGCATGGGACTGGGCATCCCGGTGACCAGCCATTTTCTCGTGAGTGAGGAGCGGAGTCCACTCCTCTTGAGAATAACCCGCCTAATTAACATGGGAGATATAGACAGCCCTAGTTGATACATGAGCTGTTCGAGCATACAAAACAGAATTTCATGTGAAGGTTTGGAGTTTGGCACATACAAATTTACTTGGAACGGCAGGTAGATACCGCATATAGGAAGGTATGGTGTACTCATATGGAATAACTTTGGGGTTTATGGATTTTGGATGCACAAGTAGTATTCCCGCTTAGTACAAGTGAAGGCTAGAAAGAGACTGGGAAGCGACCAACTAGATAGCGACAACAGTGATGAACATGCATTAAAATTAATCAACACTGAGTGCAAGCATGAGTAGGATATAATCCACCATGAACATAAATATCATGAAGACTATGCTGATTTTGTTTCAACTACATGCGTGAACATGTGCCAAGCCAAGTCACTCGAATCATTCAAAGGGGGATACCACCCTGTCATACCACATCACAACCATTTTAATAGCATGTTGGCACGCAAGGTAAACCATTATAAACTCCTAGCTACTTAAGCATGGCATAAGCAATTATAATCTCTAATTGTCATTGCAAACATGTTTATTCATAATAGGCTGAATCAGGAATGATGAACTGATCATATTTACAAAAACAAGATAGGTCGAGTTCATACCAGCTTCTCTCAACTCAACCAGTCCATCATATATCATCATTATTGCCTTTCACCTGCATGACCGAACAGTGTGGATAATAATAATAGCGCACGTGCATTGGACTAAGCTGGAATCTGCAAGCATTCAATTCAAGGGAGAAGACAAGGTAATATGGGCTCTTGGTTAAATAAACAATAATGCATATGAGATCCACTTCAACATTTTCATTATGGTCTTCTCCTCTCAACCCCCAAAGAAAAGAAAAGAAATAAAACTATTTACATGGGAAAGCTCCCAACAAGCAAAAGAAGAACGAGAAATCTTTTTTTGTTTTCCTTTTAATTACTACTACTACAGGCATGGAAAATAAACTAGCTAAAAGCTACAACTTATTTTTTTTGTTTTTCTTAAGGATATTCAAACACACAAGAAGAAAGCAAGAAAAAGAAAATAAACTAGCATGGATAGTACAATGAAAAAGTATGAGCACCAACAACTAGCATGAGTGTGTGAACATAAATGTAATGTCGGTGAGAAATACGTACTCCCCCAAGCTTAGGCTTTTGGCCTAAGTTGGTCTATGCGAATGGATCACGGCTACTCTCAAGAACTCATCACAAGGCCATTCACACGACCGAACTTCCGCGACGCGTGGGAGATTATACATGGGATTTTTATTCTCCTTACTTTGTTTATCCTTCGAGCTTTGGCTAGAAGAGCCCCTCAAAAATCTCTTCATTATTTTTAGAAAATTTCTGAAATTTTTAGTAACTCAAAATAAAAGTGATCCAAACTCAACAAAATTGATAGCAACTACTCCCACAAGTGCCTAGAGACTACATCATGCATTAGAACTACTTGGGACCAAATAAACTTGACTTGCAAGCTCAAGAACAGGGTCACCTAGGCAGCAAAAATTTGCAATGAGTAAAGCACTAGAACAAAAACTAATTGGACCATTGGAGGAGTCACATACCAAAGAACAACCCCCCAAAGCAGTTTGGTGAATGGAGCTTTGAGCAAGGAGATCGAAAATGGCAGCAAGATGAGCTGGAACTCGTGCTTGAGCTGGATAGTGATTTTTTTGGGAGGAAGAAGAAGAGTATGGGTGCAGTAATGAGTGGAGGGGGCCACCAGGGGCCGACGAGGCAGGGGCGCGCGCCCTGGACCCTCGTGGCCCGATGCTTGCTGCCCCTGCTGTGTTCTCAATGCCAGATATTCTCAAATATTCTAGAAAAAATCATATTTCAATTTTAGGTCATTTGGAGAACTTCTATTTTTGGGGTATTTTTTTATTGCATGGATAATTCAGAAAACAGACAGAAAAATACTATTTGCTTTATTTAATCCCAATAACAGAAAGTAAAACGAGGGTACAGAAGGTTCTGCCTTCTAACTTCATCCATCTCATACTCATCAAAAGGAATCCACTAACATGGTTGATCAACTCTTGTTAATGAACTCATTCCGATAACATGGAACCGGAGAAATTTCGAATAACACTAGGTTACCTCAACGGGGATATGTACATCCCCAATAATAAGAATATCATATTTCTTCTTGACAATAGGAAAAGGAAATTCAAAGCCTCCAATAATAATTGTTGGAATTTTTCAAATAGAATTGATACTGTGAACTTGAGGTTGTTTCCTCGGAAAGTGTACCGTATGCTCATTACCATTAACGTGAAAAGTGGCATTGCCTTTGTTGCAATCAATAACGGCCCCTGCAGTATTCAAAAAGGGTCTACCAAGGATAATCAACATACTATCGTCCTCGGGGATATCAAGAATAACAAAGTCCGTTATGATAGTAACGTTTGCAACCACAACAGGCACATCCTCACAAATACCGATAGGTATAGCAGTTGATTTATCGGCCATTTGAAAAGATATTTCAGTAGGTGTCAACTTATTCAATTCAAGTCTATGATATAAAGAGAGAGGCATAACACTAACACTGGCTCCAAGATCACATAAAGAAGTTTTAACATAGTTTTTTTAATGGAGCATGGTATAGTTGGTACTCCTGGATCTCCAAGTTTCTTAGGTATTCCACCTTTAAAAGTATAATTAGCAAGCATGGTGGAAATTTCAGCTTCCAGTATCTTTCTTTTATTTGTAATAATATCTTTCATGTACTTAGCATTAGGATTCACTTTAAGCATATCAGTCGAACGCATACGCAAAAAAATAGGTCTAATCATGTCAGCAAAACGCTCAAAATCCTCATCATCCGTTTTCTTGGATGGTTTAGGAGGAAAAGGCATTGGTTTGTGAACCCATGGTTCTCTTTCTTTACCGTGCTTCCTAGCAACAAAGTCTCTTTTATCATAATGTTGATTCTTTTTTTGTGGGTTATCAAGATCAATAGCAGCTTCAATTTCTACATCATTGTTATTGCTAGGTTGAGCATCAACATGAACATTATCATTAACATTATCACTAGGTTCATGTTCGTCACCAGATTGTGTTTCAGCATCATAAATAGAAATATCATTGGGATTCTCAGGTGTATCTACAACAGGTTCACTAGAAGCATGCAAATTCCTATCATTTTTATTTTTATTTTTAAAAGGACTAGGTGCATCTACATTATTTCTCTGAGAATCTTGCTCAATTCTCTTAGGGTGACCCTTAGGATACAAAGGTTCCTGAGTCATTTTACCCATTCTAGTTGCTAGTCTAACAGCAAAGTCATGTTTATTATTATTTAATTCATTGAGCAAATCATTCTGAGCCTTAAGCACTTGTTCTACTTGAGTGGTAACCATAGAAGCATGTTTACTAATGAGTTTAAGTTCACCCTTAACTCTAGCCACATAATCACTCAAGTGTCCAATCATATAAGCATTAGTCTTCAATTGTCTACCAACATAAGCATTGAATTTTTCTTGTTTAGCCATAAAGTCATCAAATTCATCCAAGCATTGGCTAGCAAACTTAGTAGAAGGGATTTCAACTTTATCATATCTATAGAGAAAATTTACCTTTACTACCTGTGTCGGGTTATCAAGACCATGTGTTTCTTCAATAGATGGTATATTAAGGCCATGTATTTCTTCAACAGGAGGTAAATTCTTAACATCTTCAGCTTTAATACCGTTCTCTTTCATAGATTTCTTTGCCTCTTGCATATCTTCAGGACTGAGAAATAGAACACCTCTTTTCTTCGGAGTTGTCTTAGGAGTTGGTTCAGGAAGTGTCCAATTATTTTCATTAGTCAACATGTTATTCAATAACAATTCAGCTTGATCAACAGTTCTTTCCCTGAAAACACAACCAGCACAACTATCCAGGTGGTCTCTCGAAGCATCGTTTAGTCCATTATAAAAGATATCAAGTATTTCATTTTTCTTAAGAGGATGATCAGGCAGAGCATTAAGTAATCGGAGAAGCCTCCCCCAAGCTTGTGGGAGATTCTCTTCTTCAATTTGCACAAAATTACATATTTCCCTTAAAGTAGCTTGTTTCCTATGAGCAGGGAAATATTTAGCAGAGAAGTAATAAATCATATCCTGGGGACTACACACACAACCAGGATCAAGAGAATTAAACCATGTTTTAGCATCACCCTTTAATGAGAACGGAAATATCTTAAGGATATAGTAGTAGCGGGATTTCTGATCATTAGTGAACAGGGTGGCTATATCATTCAATTTAGTAAGATGTGCCGCAACAGTTTCAGATTCATAGCCATAAAAAGGATCATATTCAACAAAAGTAATTATCCCAGGATCGACAGAGAAATCATAATCCTTATCAGTAACATAGATAGGTGAAGTAGCAAAAGCAGGGTCATGTTTCATTCTAGCATTCAGAGACTTTTGTTTCAGCTTAGCTAATAACTTCTTAAGATCAGATCTATCATTGCAAGCAAGAAAATCTCTAGCAGTTTCTTCATCCATAACATAACCCTCAGGCACAACAGGAAGCTCATATTTAGGGGGGAGAATGTTCATCATCACTTTCATCAATATTATCAGTTTCAATTATTTCATTCTCTCTAGCCCTAGCAAGTTGTTCATCAAGAAATTCACCTAATGGCATAGTAGTATCAAGCATAGAAGTAGTTTCATCATAAGTATCATGCATAGCAGAAGTGGCATCATCAACAACATGGGACATTTCAAAATTAATAGCTGAAGCAGGTTTAGGTGTCGCAAGCTTACTCAAAACAGAAGGAGAATCAAGTGCAGAGCTAGATGGCAGTTCCTTACCTCCCCTCGTAGTTGAGGGATAAATCTTAGTTCTTTCGCCTTTCAAGTTACTCATAGTGACCAGCAGATATAAATCCCAAGTGGCTCAAAGAATAGAGCTATGCTCCCCGGCAACGGCGCAAGGAAATAGTCTTGATAACCCACAAGTATAGGGGATCGCAATAGTTTTCGAGATTAGAGTATTGAACCCAAATTTATTGATTCGACACAAGGGGAGCCAAAGAATATTCTCAAGTATTAGTAGTTGAGTTGTCAATTCAACCACACCAAGATAACTTAATATCTGCAGCAAAGTATTTAGTAGCAAAGTAGTATGGAAGTAATGGTAACCGTGGCAAAAGTAAAGTAGCAGTTTTGTAGTAATGGGACTAGTGGCAACGGCAAAGTAAATAAGCAAAGATCCATATGTGAAAAGCTCGTAGGCATTGGATCAATGATGGATAATTATGTCGGATGTGATTCCTCATGTAATAGTTATAACATAGGGTGACATAGAACTAGCTACAGGTCATCAATGTAATGTAGGCATGTATTCCGAATATAGTCATACGTGCTTATGGAAAAGAACTTGCATGACATCTTTTGTCCTACCCTCCCGTGGCAGCGGGGTCCTATTGGAAACTAAGGGATATTAAGGCCTCCTTTTAATAGAGTACCGAACCAAAGCATTAACACTTAGTGAATACATGAACTCTTCAAACTATTGTCATCACCAGTAAGTATCCCGATGATTATCACTTTGGGGTTAACGGATCATAACAGATAATAGGTGACTATAGACTTGCAAGATAGGATCAAGAACTCACATATATTCATCAAAACATAATAGGTTCAGATCTGAAATCATGGCACTCGGGCCCTAGTGACAAGCATTAAGCATTGCAAAGTCATAGCAACATCAATCTCAGAACATAGTGGATACTAGGAATCAAACCCTAACAAAATTAACTCAATTACATGGTAAATCTCATGCAACCCATCATCGTCTAGCAAGCCTACGATAGAATTACTCACGCACGGCGGTGAGCATCATGAAATTGGTGATGGAGGATGGTTGATGATGACGACGGGGACGAATCCCCCTCTCCGAAGCCCCGAACAGACTCCAGATCAGCCCTCCCGAGAGAGTTTAGGTCTTGGCGGCGGCTCCGTATCGTAAAATGCGATGAATCGTTCTCTCTGATTTTTTTTCACCCCGAATGTGAATATATGGAGTTGGAGTTGAGGTGGGTGGAGCATCAGGGGGCCCACGAGGCAGGGGGCGCACCCTAGGGGGGACGCACCCCCCACTCTCGTGGACAGGGTGTGGGCCCCCTGATGTTGGTTCTTTTGCCAATATTTTTTATTAAATCCAAAAAGTTGCTCCATGGATTTTTCAGGTCATTCCGAGAACTTTTATTTCTGCAACAAAATAACACCATGGTAGTTCTGCTGAAAATAGCGTCAGTCCGGGTTAGTTCCATTCAAATCATGCAAGTTAGAGTCCAAAACAAGGGCAAAAGTGTTTGGAAAAGTAGATACGATGGAGACGTATCACCTTCTGTCCCAGGCGGCTTATAAACTGGCTCAAAGCCACGATACGACCCGCCAAATGGTGGACGTCATTGATACACACCGGCTTAACCAAAAAAGTGATAGCATTGATCTTCTCCGGGTTAGCTTCAATGCCCCTCTCAGAAAGCAAGTAACCAAATAACTTGCCTGCTGGCACACCAAAAACACACTTGGACAGGTTAAGCATCATTTTGTAGACCTGAAGGTTATCAAAGGTTTCTTTCAGATCCTCAATCAATGTCTCCTTCTTCCTGGATTTCACAACAATATCATCCACATAAGTGTGAAAATTGCGCCCAATCTGGCCATGGAGGCAATTCTGAACACACCATTGGTAAGTTGCCGGGGAACTCTTGAGTACAAAAGGCATAGACACATAGCAGAAGGCTCGAAAGGGAGTGATGAAAGTTGTCTTCTCTTGGTCCTTAACTGCCATTTTGATCTGATGGTAACGAGAGTAAGCATCTAAAAACCTCAAACGCTCACAACCTGCCGTAGCATCAATAATCTGATCAATACGAGGGAGAGGAAAAGGACCAGCTGGACAAGCCTTGTTAAGGTCTGTATAATCCACACACATACGCCAAGTGCCATTTTTCTTAAGTACTAGCGCCGATTTAGCCAACCACTCAGGATGAAAAACTTCAATGGTGAACCTTGCCGCCAAGAGTCGGGCCACCTCTTCACCAATTGCCTTGCGCCTCTCCTCATTAAAGCGACACAAAAACTTCTTGACTGACTTAAACTTGGGATCCACATTAAGAGTGTGCTTATCGATTTCCCTCGATACACCTGGCATATCAGAAGGCTTCAATGCAAAGATGCCCTGGTTCTCACGGATGAACTCGATGAGCACGATTTCCTATTTCAGATCCATATTAGCACTGATAATGAACTGCTTAGACGAGTCGCCAGGAACAAAATCAACCAGCTTAGTGTCATCAGCCGACTTCAAAGGGGTCATATCCGCCGGGTCAACATTGTCCTTACAAAACTTCAACTCCTCTATGGCACAGGCCGACTCAGCATAAGCAACATCACCCTCTTCAATCCAGAGCAATTCTTCTACTACCATGCCCCGTGATGGTATTGTAACACCCCAAAATTTTTAACCAGGTTTTAATTATTAAAATTTTGCCAAGAGTTAAAATTTTTGCCTGCAAGAATAATTCTGTTGATTTCAAAACCTTTCTTTTAATATTAAGGATTTATTTTTCCCAAGTGGATCCTTCCAAACATATTGAACTTCTATGCCATCTCATTAAAACAATTTCCTAATCAGTAGGATTATTTATTAAATTATTTCACCCTGAGCTATATTCATTAAAATGACTTGTTTTAAGTTTTGGAGCTCTTTTTAAACTACAACCATTTGATAAATTTAACTAAAAATTCCACCAAAAATTGGAGATGTCCCGTGATGCCTCTAAATCACTTTTGTGCATTAATATATTTATTTCATTGCATATTTTGAGTATTACACATGTTTTTCTTCTCTGGTCCAGTAGGCATTTTTGCACTACAACCCTTTTAAATATATTTTTCTACCTTCCACCAAAATTTTGGGATGTTAGTAGGAGCATATGATTCCATTATAAGCAAAAATCCAGGGATGTTCTTTGAAATTTTTGAGTGAATCAACCTCATCTCCATCCTGGTCCAACATGATAGTTTGTGCAACAACCATATTATTGCTTGCTCTTTGGCCCTTGATTCTTTCTCCTACTTGTAGTCCTCCATGCTAAACCCCTAAGTCCAGGAGCATGCACTCTTTTGATCATTATTAGTTCATGAAATAATGCCATTCACATCCTGTCCAGATTTGAAGTTCTGCAAAACTTACACTAGCAAGTTTGTGCTTTTCACCAACTAACCTCACCACCCTCTTGTGCATCCAAGGAGACACTAACCTGGAAGATTTGGCCCCTCCAAGAATAGCCTAGGTGCCTTTGGCATTTTGACAAACACCTGGAGTGCATGGACTGATTTGGCATGATCTCAAGTATACATTATGAACTTGGCCACCTGACCAAACCACCTTGTCCCTGGAGTTTCCCTCTATCTCTAACCTAGTTCTGTTGCTTGCCAACCTCACCTATGACCTGTAGCATGCCACGACATTGTGTCGAACACCTTCCGTGCCTGCACTGGACACGCCCAGAGCGCGCGTATTGCACGAGCGGCTCCCGAGCCGCCGCGTCATGCCCCGCACTCACCCCAGCCCGTGACCGACCGAATCCGGCACACCGTGTCCCCTTGCGCGCTACATGCTCCCCCTCACCGCAATGCGCCAAGCAGAGCCTCGCCGAGTCCCCGGCAAGCCAAGGACTAGCCGCCACGGCCGCCTGACAGCCCTGCTCAGGCCAGGGCCGCCCAAGCCACCCCGGCTCGCCACCTGCCCCTGTGAACAACGCAAGCTTATCCCCTCGCCCGTCGGCTAGCTACCGTCGTCGCCACGACGCCCTGACGCTACAGGAAGACGATTCGCCGTCATCCTTATCGCCGGCCACCGTGGAACCGACCACCACCGTGTATATAAGGGCCCCGAAGACCAATCAAGTTCTGGGGCAACCTCTTCTGACCCCCCTAGAGCTACCACGGCCAGCAGTCAAGGAAGGGAAGGCCTTCTTCCCCGAGTCCAGTCGGTTCGGTCGCCGCCTCGCTCCAGCCGATTCCGTCGCCACCAGTGCCCCTCCCTCTCCATTCTCTCCACCAAGAACTCCCCCTCCCTCTCATGAGTGCAACCCCGCGCTCAATTTTGGACGGAGACCACCGTAGCCCCAAACCCACTATCCACCTGAACGCCTGCTCCGTTGCGAAGCTCGTCGCCGGCAACTCCGTCCACGTCGGCGACCATGGTGGGTACCCACAGACTCGTCTCGACCCCCTGAGCACACCCATATCCTCAGATCACCAAGAGACGCCCCCGTTCGCCAGCAAAACCTCACCGGAGCTCCGCCTCCGTTCGGTCAGAGGGGAACGGCGCACGCGTGGTTGGTCAAACCTGACCAATGGGCCAGGCGGGCCCACCATCAGTGACCCAGCGCCTGTCCACGCAGGAGTAAGTGGAAGCGCCTTTTCCGAATACGCCTTCGACGTGTCTTTCTTTTGAAATGTTTTCTTTTCTGTTTTATTTTAAAAAAACAGATATTGACCAAATGTTTGACTTGCTATATCTTTTAAAATATAACTCCAAATAAATTGATTCTTTTTCCTACCTCTCTCAAATTTAACCTAGTTTATTTTAAGATTTATTTGAAAAAAAATTCAAACAACTTTTTTGCTGTTTTTGAATTTGTGTGTTAATTCAAATTTGTTTAAAATAGGACCTTGGAGAAACAGAAGAAAACTTTCAAAAGTTTTGGAGTGCACCCTGCCTTTCCACACATAGAAGGCAAGCATTCTGAACCCCGGCATAAATACTTTTGTGTGTTTGATGACACGTTTATAACATCACCTCACTTTGGAGAAACTTGTTATTTCATGTGATATGATCATATGCGTGGGTGCATGTTAGTGATTTCCATGCTGTTGGAAATGATCACACTTGTGATGATAATCATCCTCATGTGCCTTACATGCATACCGGCAGGAACCTGGGAAAACCTCTGTCTTGGGTAGGCATGAGTTTGTCGCCGGTCTCCGTCGGGACGGTTATGTCTGGTATGGCATGGTAAGGTGATATGAGCGGTGACTCTGTTGGTTGAAATATATTCGTTATGCTAATCATGCAGGGAATACTTAAACCTCCCGAGTTGACCATAGATGGAGTCTTGTTCCAGTGACCCCCATACTTGTTTCGTACTACCACTCGTCTCTACAACAATTAGAGTACGGTTCAGTGAGTTGTCAACCTTTTTCTAGCACACACCATACAGAGAGGCCAGGGTGGAAGATATCAGTTGTAGCTGGTAGGCAGGCCACCTGGTCCGAGGGCATGGGTGTTTCTGGTTTAGACCGAGAGGGGAGGCCACCCCTTAGAGAGCGCAATATAAATTTGATCCCATGTTACGCGAGGTTGTAGCCTCCCCACTTAGAGTTTGCTTGACAGGTGTCGTGGGTGATTCCAGACACGTGTGAGTTAAGCTGGTGTGTGCAAGTTAGGTGTGATTTCAACAAAAAGACCGTAGACGGAATTAGTCCCGATGGACTAAAGAAATCCGTTACTCGTGGGAAAAGAGTACACCCTCTGCAGAGATTAAACCTATTCGAATAGCCGTGTCCATGGTTAAGGATTACAGTCCGGGATGAGTCAAGTGTCGGTCTTAGTGTCGGTCTTCGGAGGTGAAACTGTTAAATCAGAATGGATATTACAACTTGTGACATGTGATAATGCTGACTATTATTTGGTTGTGGACTAACCCGTGACATTTTGGTATTATCGAATACTCCTGGGATGGTTCTACCTCCGGGATATTCACTATGATTGTTTCTTTTAAAACCCTTTATGTGGTGTCGCTTAGACGCCCGACTGTGGCATTTCTTTTAAAGCCCTGTATGTGGTGTCGCTCAGATGCCCGACTGTGGCATTTCTTTTAAAGCCTTGTATGTGGTGTCGCTCAGACGCCCGACTGTGGCATTTCTTTTAAAGCCCTGTATGTGGTGTCGCTCAGACGCCCGACTGTGGCATTTCTTTTAAAGCCCTGTATGTGGTGTCGCTTAGACGCCCACCGGTGGCATTTCTTTTAAAGCCCTTTATGTGGCGTTGATTCAGATGCCCAATCGGTGCCTTTTATTATTAATACGTTATTGCATTTCCATAAATAACCTGCTTACATGCATCAGAGATTTATTTACCTTTGTGACTGACGTCATGAGCATAAAAATAATTTTTAGCACATCATTATTATATTATTCATGTGTTCATAATGTTTGCGGGTACATTCAAAGTACTCACTGGCTTGTCCCTGGCTATTGTCTTGGCCAGATTTCTTGCGCGAAGAGGAGCGACCGTGAGGACAACCCCTGAACCCACGTAATGGTGATAGCAGCCCCGCGAAGATAGGAGTTAACCTGGTCAGCTGTTCCCGTGGGAAATGGAGTCCCATAGACACTGATGATTCACAGCCCACTTCCGCCGTCAACCACTAGGAACCATTTGTTATACTCACAGACCAGAATGGTCTTGTACTACATATTTTGTATTTGCTTGGAATTTCTGTATCAAGTTGGTGCCTCATCAGCTAACAGTTATCCTGGGGCTGATGAGCACAAGGGCCATTTTTTGGGAATTAGTACCCGGAGAATCGGTCCCCACAGACTTGGTATCAGAGCCAGGCTGACCATTGGCTAATCCTATCCCAGCCAGGTCGATAAACTTAGGCAAACCAACCCACCAGACCTTAACCAAACCCAGCCAAGCTTCTCATGCAAGATAGCCACATAGTGACCCCGACACTTTTAGCAGTCGGTGCCCAACCTATCAACCTAGCCTGTCGATCACACGCTAGTAACCAGCACACAAGATGTCTCCTTCACAAGCGTGTGAAGGAAGACTCTGTCCCCTTTTTCTATAAAAAGGGCACGCTAGCCCCAACCCAGCACAGCCTCTACCCCAAACCGAGCCATAATGCCAGGCCCTGTCGTGCACAATGAGACCACAGCAACCAACCTTGGAGGTTTTGTGACCATACTCGCAAACCTCACCCGTCGTGCCTACACATTAGAAGAGCCCCCAGAATATGTTGTGTACCAAGGACCCATGGGCGGTGAAGGCCGTCAATTTTGGGCCACTGTGAACATCTACGGTAGGGGTCTATCGCCAGAATGCCCCTACAGGTTCACCGGAAGAACAACTTCCTTCGAGCCACAAGCCGTCCAGCTAGCTGCTCGAGAGCCTATAGTTCAACTTCGGCAGTTGTCGCCCAGAGTTAACTGTCGCTCGTTCTACTACTACCCCAGGCGTGAAGGGTATGGCAGACCACCCCAAGTTGACAACGGAGGCCACGAGACGGATCCCGCGTTGTTGCACCTAGTGCACTATGTAAGTGCACTAGAGGCATTGTTTGATCAAATCACTATTGATCTAATCGCAGCTCGAGGAGAGCTGGTTCGTCGAGCCCCAGCAAGAAGAGAAGACGAGCCCGATGCCGACAACCCAGTCGTGCTGTTCGGACACCCGATCGAGACCCTGAGGTCAGCACCAGCCATCATCCAAGATACTGTGATGACCCTAGAAGTGCTTCGACGCCTTTTGGGAACACACTCCAACGGGATTGTGGCTAACAATCCCCGCGATGGTCATCATCGCTACCCCGACCCTGTAGTTCCTCCGCCATCTGCGACTAATCCCGGCAATGAGACACGTGGAGAAGCCTCGTCATCCACCAGGCACGCCCGTTTAGACGTAAACGAGGTAGACTAGTCGTACGAGTAGTACCGAGTTTCAGTGTATCCTCGCTTTGTAATCATGCGACCTTGTATATAAACGCAGCCTGTCGTTGTGCCTCTGTTTTAATAGTAGACTTGCGTATTTTGTCAGCGCATAGTTGCATATTTTCCGGGCACAGCTACCAAAACCAACACCGACGACAACCATAGTAACACGTCTCTTTATGAGATATGTGTATCTTTGACACTGAAACGACCTTTGGAGCTAAGCTGGCAAATTTATTACCTTTCACCACGGTAAAGTGACCCAACTCCATGGCTATATAAAGGCCACCTTGTGATCTTACCCAGCACCCCACACCTTGTGCACCACCCTCACAACCTTTTTCCCGTTATGCCGAGCCCCAGTATTCATCTGAGAACCCCAGATACCACCCCAGGTAGCTTTGTCAAGATATTGTGGGACTTTACCCGTAGTACCATGGGTTCTACCCAGCCACCCCAGTACGAGCTGTTCAAATCGAGAATCACTTTTTCCACTTCAGAATATTGGGCAGCAGTACACATCCCTCCCGTAGACTCCAATCAAGATCCAACGGAAGTTTCCTTCACGGGGGAATCAATGCCAACCCCACACCTGGCCATAGAAGCTGCTGCGAAAGAAGTGATTGCTCGCCTTCGATCCGCAGTACCCTATGCCCGCGAACGAGGATATTATTACTTTCCGAGCCGTGCAGCACCCGGAAGAGTAACATCTTTTCCCGGTGGACGGATTGAGAGAGACCCAGTGCTAGCCAACCTTATCCAGTACATCATCGCTCAAGAGCATTTGAACCAGCGAGTGATGGAGTATCTCCAGAGTCTTGCTGATTTGAATCCTCAGTTTGCAATCGGCAGACCACTGAGGCCCGACCCGGAGAGATGCATACATCGACTGGTCAATCCACTTCCTCCGATAGAAGAGGAGTGTATTCCTTTGCCAGAGACATTTTATCGGGACCCCGTTTTAGCTACCGTTTTCATTTTAGACGTCACTGTTGTGTTTGTTATTGCAGCATTTATTATTACGTAGTAACTTGTACATGGTACCTCGAATTTGTGCGATGAGTCGTGTATTTAGTTCCTACTAGTATGAGTAGTTTTCTTCGTGATTAACTTGTGTAACCGCAAAAAAATCCTAGAATGAGATTTCTTTTCCCTGAGTTACTGCAACGGTTATCCCCTCACTACATGGGTTATTTTTATTCACGCAGCACCACGGCAGCAGACTCACAACCGCTCGGACACATATGGAGCATTTGTTTTTCACAACGGCTCTTAGCAAATCTCGAGGACGAGATTTTTTTTCTTAAGGGGGGTAGTAATTGTAACACCCCAAAATTTTTAACCAGGTTTTAATTATTAAAATTTTGCCAAGACTTAAATTTTTTTCCTACAAGAATAATTCTGTTGATTTCAAAACCTTTCTTTTAATATTAAGGATTTATTTTTCCCAAGTGGATCCTTCCAAACATATTGAACTTCTATGCCATCTCATTAAAACAATTTCCTAATCAGTAGGATTATTTATTAAATTATTTCACCCTGAGCTATATTCATTAAAATGACTTGTTTTAAGTTTTGGAGCTCTTTTTAAACTACAACCATTTGATAAATTTAACTAAAAATTCCACCAAAATTTGGAGATGTCCCGTGATGCCTCTAAATCACTTTTGTGCATTAATATATTTATTTCATTGCATATTTTGAGTATTACACATGTTTTTCTTCTCTGGTCCAGTAGGCATTTTTGCACTGCAACCCTTTTAAATATTTGTTTCTAGCTTCCACCAAAATTTTGGGATGTCAGTAGGAGCATAGGATTCCATTATAAGCAAAAATCCAGGGATGTTCTTTGAAATTTTTGAGTGAATCAACCTCATCTCCATCCTGGTCCAACATGATAGTTTGTGCAGCAACCATATTATTGCTTGCTCTTTGGCCCTTGATTCTTTCTCCTACTTGTAGTCCTCCATGCTAAACCCCTAAGTCCAGGAGCATGCACTCTTTTGATCATTATTAGTTCATGAAATAATGCCATTCACATCCTGTCCAGATTTGAAGTTCTGCAAAACTTACACTAGCAAGTTTGTGCTTTTCACCAACTAACCTCACCACCCTCTTGTGCATCCAAGGAGACACTGATCTGGAAGATTTGGCCCCTCCAAGAATAGCCTAGGTGCCTTTGGCATTTTGACAAACACCTGGAGTGCATGGACTGATTTGGCATGATCTCAAGTATACATTATGAACTTGGCCACCTGACCAAACCACCTTGTCCCTGGAGTTTCCCTCTATCTCTAACCTAGTTCTGTTGCTTGCCAACCTCACTTGTGACCTGTAGCATGCCACGCATTGTGTCGAACACCTTCCGTGCGTGCACTGGACGCGCCCAGAGCGCGCGTATTGCACGAGCGGCGCCCGAGCCGCCGCGTCACGCCCCGCACTCACCCCAGCCCGTGACCGACCACATCCGGCACACCGTGTCCCCTTGCGCGCTACATGCTCCCCCTCACCGCAACGCGCCAAGCAGAGCCTCGCCGCGTCCCCGGCAAGCCAAGGACTAGCCGCCACGGCCGCCACGGCCGCCTGACAGCCCTGCTCAGGCCAGCACCACCCAAGCCACGCCGGCTCGCCACCTGCCCCTGTGAACAACGCAAGCTTATCCCCTCGCCCGTCGGCTAGCTAACGTCGTCGCCACAACGCCCTGACGCTACAGGAAGACGGTTCACCGTCATCCTTATCGCCGGCCACCGCGGAACCGACCACCACCACGTATATAAGGGCCTAGGAGACCAATCAAGTTCTGGGGCAACCTCTTCTGATCCCCCTAGAGCTACCACGGCCAGCAGTCGAGGAGGGGAAGGCCTTCTTCCCCGAGTCCGATCGGTTCGGTCGCCGCCTCGCTCCGGCTGATTCCGTCGCCACCAGTGCCCCTCCCTCTCCATTCACTCCACCAAGAACTCCCCCTCCCTCTCAGAGTGCAACCCCGCGCTCAATTTTGGACGGAGACCACCGTAGCCCCAAACCCACTATCCACCTGAACGCCTACTCCGCCGCGAAGCTCGTCGCCGGCAACTCCGTCCACGTCGGCGACCATGGCGGGTACCCACAGACTCGTCTCGACCCCCTGAGCACACCCATATCCTCAGATCACCAAGAGACGCCCCTGTTCGCCGGCAAAACCTCGCCGGAGCTCCGCCTCCGTTCGGTCAGAGGGGAACGGCGCGCGCGTGGTTGGTCAAACCTGACCAATGGGCCAGGCGGGCCCACCATCAGTGACCCAGCGCCTGTTCACGCAGGAGTAAGTGGAAGCGCCTTTTCCGAATACGCCTTCGACGTGTCTTTCTTTTAAAACGTTTTCTTTTCTGTTTTATTAAAAAAAAACAGATTTTGACCAAATGTTTGACTGGCTATATCTTTTAAAATATAACTCCAAATGAATTGATTCTTTTTCCTACCTCTCTCACATTTAACCTAGTTTATTTTAAGATTTATTTGAAAAAAAATTCAAACAACTTTTTGTGCTGTTTTTGAATTTGTGTGTTAATTCAAATTTGTTTAAAATAGGACCTTGGAGAGAGAGAAGAAAACTTTCAAAAGTTTTGGAGTGCACCCTGCCTTTCCACACATAGAAGGTAAGCATTCTGAACCCCGGCATAAATATTTTTGTGTGTTTGATGACACGTTTATAACATCACCTCACTTTGGAGAAACTTGTTATTTCATGTGATATGATCATATGCGTGGGTGCATGTTAGTGATTTCCATGCTGTTGGAAATGATCACACTTGTGATGATAATAATCCTCATGTGCCTTACATGCATACCGGCAGGAACCTGGGAAAACCTCTGTCTTGGGTAGGCATGAGTTTGTCGCCGGTCTCCGTCGGGACGGTTATGTCTGGTATGGCATGGTAAGGTGATATGAGCGGTGACTCTGTTGGTTGAAATATATTCGTTATGCTAATCATGCAGGGAATACTTAAACCTCCCGAGTTGACCATAGATGGAGTCTTGTTCCAGTGACCCCCATACTTGTTTCATACTACCACTCGTCTCTATAACAATTAGAGTATGGTTCAGTGAGTTGTCAACCTCTTTCTAGCACACACCATATAGAGAGGCCAGGGTGGAAGATACCGGTTGTAGCTGGTAGGCAGGCCACCTGGTCTGGGGGCATGGGTGTTTCCGGTTGAGACCGAGAGGGGAGGCCACCCCTTAGAGAGCACAATATAAATTTGATCCCATGCTACGCGAGGTTGTAGCCTCCCCACTTAGAGTTTGCTTGACAGGTGTCGTGGGTGATTCCAAACACGTGTGAGTTAAGCTGGTGTGTGCAAGTTAGGTGTGATTTCAACAAAAAGACTGTAGACGGAATTAGTCCCGATGGACTAAAGAAATCCGTTACTCGTGGGTAAAGAGTACACCCTCTGCAGAGATTAAACCTATTCGAATAGCCGTGTCCATGGTTAAGGATTACAGTCCGGGATGGGTCAAGTGTCGGTCTTAGTGTCGGTCTTCGGAGGTGAAACTGTTAAATCAGAATGGATATTACAACTTGTGACATGTGATAATGATGATTATTATTTGGTTGTGGACTAACCCGTGACATTTTGGTATTATCGAATACTCCTGGGATGGTTCTACCTCCGGGATATTCACTATGATTGTTTCTTTTAAAGCCCTTTATGTGGTGTCGCTCAGACGCCTGACTGTGGCATTTCTTTTAAAGCCCTGTATGTGGTGTCGCTCAGATGCTCGACTGTGGCATTTCTTTTAAAGCCCTGTATGTGGTGTCGCTCAGACGCCCGACTGTGGCATTTCTTTTAAAGTCCTGTATGTGGTGTCGCTTAGACGCCCGACTGTGGCATTTCTTTTAAAGCCCTGTATGTGGTGTCGCTCAGACGCCCGACTGTGGCATTTCTTTTAAAGCCCTGTATGTGGTGTCGCTTAGACGCCCGACGGTGGCATTTCTTTTAAAGCCCTTTATGTGGCGTCGCTTCAGATGCCCGATCGGTGCCTTTTATTATTAATATGTTATTGCATTTCCATAAATAACCTGCTTACATGCATCAGAGATTTATTTACCTTTGTGACTGACGTCATGAGCATAAAAATAATTTTTAGCACATCATTATTATATTATTCCTGTGTTCATAATGTTTGCGAGTACATTCAAAGTACTCACTGGCTTGTCCCTGGCTATTGTCTTGGCCAGATTTCTTGCGCGAAGAGGAGCGACCGTGAGGACAGCCTCGGAACCCACGTAATAGTGATAGCAGCCCCGCGAAGATAGGAGTTAACCTGGTCAGCTGTTCCCGTGGGAAATGGAGTCCCATAGACACTGACGATTCATAGCCCGCTTCCGCCATCAACCACTAGGAACCATTTGTTATACTCACTGACTAGAATGGTCTTGTACTACATATTTTGTATTTGCTTGGAATTTCTGTATCAAGTTGGTGCCTCATCAGCTAACAGTTATCCTGGGGCTGATGAGCACAAGTGCCATTTTCTGGGAATTAGTACCCGGAGAATCGGTCCCCACAGGTACCCTTATGACCCGGTATCTTAAGCTGCAAATAAACATAACACGGTTGTGCCATAAACTTGGCGTAAGCTGGTCGCCCGAGCAAAGCATGGTACAGGCTCTTGATCTTCACCACCTCAAGGGTCAACTTCTCAGATCTTACCCACAGGATGCGCTAACTTACCAGGCACCACTCGATGGAAAGTAGTAGAAGACGACTTAAGATCTTTGTCAGTCAAATTCATACGACAAAAGGTTTCATAGTGAAGGATATTGATACTACTGCCCCCATCCATGAGCACCTTCGTGAGCTTATATCCGCCTATCTATCGAGCAACCACCAATGCCAACTGACCTGGATTGTCAACCCGGGGTGGGTGACCCTCACGGCTCCATACAATAGGCTGCTCAGACCACCTTAAATTGCGAGGCACCATCAGCTCAACAGAGTTCACCGCCCTCTTACGGATTTTCTGATCTCGCTTACATAGGCTCATGGTGAACACATGATACTGACCACCATTCAGCTGTTTTGGATTACTTTGATAACCAGACTGCTGCTGCTGATTCCCTTGGCTAGATTGCTAATTAAGACCACCGTGATTTCCTTGGCCTTGAAAGCCAGAGCTTGAGCCGCCACCTCCAAAGCCAGGTCCATGAGAACCGGAACCTGAACCGCTGTTCGGCCCATGATTGTTTTAAAAAAGTTAGAATTTATGTACTCCCTCATGATGAAGCAATCATTCCACAGATGACGGGCCGGCTTATCCTGGGTTCCATGTTTTGGACAAGGCTGATTCATCATAGCTTCAAGGTTGAACTTTGGCCCTCCAAACCGGGGTGCTTGAGCTTTCCCCTTATGACGTTGGTTATTATTCTACGTGCTAGTGTTAGCCACAAAATCTAAACCGCCGTCCGCCTTACGTTTACCATTACCACCTTGACCCGCCGTGTTATGCTGTCCCTTTGCATTGCCACCCTTCTTCCCCTTCCCAGTCTTCTCATCATCAGACTCAGGATCTTTAGTGCTATTAGAGTCGGCATACTTGACGAGGGCTGCCATGAGCTCCCCAATATCAGTGCAATGACGCTTAAGCGCCCCAATTTCTGCTTAAGGGGAAGGAAGCGACAATTCTTCTCCAACATCAGGACTGCTGAGCCGGCGTTGATACTGTCCGATGAGTGTATAACAACTGAAATCCAGTGCACCCAATTGGTTGTTAACTTGCCTTGACCTTGAACGTAGGAATCCAAATCTAGAATGACATAGGATGCTTGTGTGTGTCTTTAAAATTTTGAATAAGACGCATTTTCAACTATGCCCATGATCCGATGGAATTAGCAAGTAGGCTTTTCAACCAAGTATGAAACAGCCCATCCAACATCATGGTGAAATACTTAGCACATGCAGCATCACTAACATCCAGCATCTCCATAGCCATCTCATAACTCTCAATCCAAGCCTATGGGCTGATCCGCCGTATAGTTAGGCACCTTACAAGGGCCATTGAAATCCTTAGGCAAGCGCTTGTTGCGTAGAGCTGGCACTAAACATGGCACACCCAAGGTTCTAGAGGCCACTCCTGCCTCTATGGACGCTGACGAATAAACTGGAGATTGTTGTTGAGCCACCAACTGAGCCGCCGGCTCCGCCTCACGTCGCGCTCTGCCCTAGTCTACCAAAGCCTGAACATCATTACCAGCACGCGGCGGGTGAGGCCTACGAGGCTGATTGTGGTGCCGTTCACTACTTGACATGGCCGGTTCATCAATATGCCTGCTATAACTACTGCTTGGATGTGGTGTTGAGTGGATATGATTACGACTATATGAATAAGCCGCCTGTTGGGCCACAGCTGTTTGAAGGAGTTCTCCGGCTCACCGTATTTCCATTGCCGTTGGCAACTCATCCTGAGCTGGGAGAGCCGCCAGCCGAGTAGCTGCAGCTATCATGTTATCCAAGGGGTTAGAAAAATGCCCTGGGCATCGGAACATGCTGTGGAGGAGTCAAGTTCAAACGCGGGGGGTCTGTAGCACGTGGCTGAACCGGTTCTCCAGCCATAGGCGCCTCAACAGCCTGATCCACACCAGGCGGGTTATTGGTTCCTTCCCCAGGCATGTCGAAAAGGTTCCTCGCATCGTAAGTCTTGGGCAGCCTGCTCACATGCCTTTTGTTAAAGACAGCGTTTGACGCGTACCGATCCAGCGTTAAGCGGAAGCTCTCTGCCTGAAGCCGTTCTACCTCCCTCTGCAAGGCGGCTCGCTCCATTGCCATCCGGGTGTTCTTTGTGTTTAGCTCCTCCTTGGCTTGTGTTATCTCGTCACGTAATTTTGCAACATCTGCATTATGCTAAGTTTAATTGGCTGGGTTAACCTCCGCCGTCAACAACGTTGCCATGGTATCCAACAGATCAGACAAAACCTGAGCCGGCGGGCGCGCAGAGCCTCCTGCCACGGCTGCCACTGTACTTGTTGATCTAGAGATCATTGCTGCCACAGTGGAAGAATCCTACCCTTGCTGTGTACCGGCCATGAAGATTGCAACCTGGTGCGGCGACTCGTAGGGGTCCGGAATATTGTCACCATTGGAACAGCCCCCAAGCCCACCATCCTGAACTTGATAGATGGAGTTGGTCTCACCAGTTGAGGACTCATCGCCTAAGTAGAAAACCGTCTCACCAAAAGATTCAGATCCTCCTTCCAGCTCCACTCCATGAACGAAACAAACAAAGACATACTTCGGGGCGACTTTAACCTTGGCGGGTCACGTGCACCGAGCCGACTCGACGATGTTAGTGCAGATGTCCGGTTCAGCTTTCGACTCACCGATCTTGCCAATGAAGACATGGATTCCGCCAACGGGGACCCGGTACCCATACTCGATTGAGCCGACCTCAGGGCCCCTGCCCTAGTCATCGATGTAGAGCATGCCACGACGACTCTTAGTCATCTGGCCCACAATGTATTCCTTGAGCCCTACGAAGATGCCCTTCAAGAACTCAAAACCACCGTGCGCTGGCCCCATGGTGGGCTCCAACTATCGTGGAATTGTCACATCAGATGCCCTAGCATGAGGACTTAGGTGTGGAGCCATCACAACGTAGTTAGCTTCACTACAAAAAAAACACATCCGTGACATTTTGGGCCGAACGAAAAAAAATTCTGTCATACATATGACACTTCTATGACGATAATTGTGACAAAACCCGGTATCATCATAGATGTGGTGGGCTCCTACTTCTATGACAAAAAATCATGACAGAAAATGGGCGTTTCGTCCTGGGTAGGCCGGAGACGCAGCTGCATGACATTCTTTGGGTCGTCCATGACGGAAAAAACCATGGTAGAAGCGAGGGGGACGAAAATTTTGGGGAGTTGCCGGTTACGGTGGGAGAGCGATGCGCGTTTCTCTCGCACATGTACGCGTGTGTGTGCGAGGCGTTGGCTCTAACTGAACACGAGCGAGGCATTGGGCTCTAACTGAACCCGAGCGATTGCACTGCAGGCTACGCGTTACTGAACCCGAGCGATTGATTGATGGCTGTTAACTGAACCCGATGGAGAAATTCCTTCGCTACTGCTGCTAACTGAAGCTGATCGATTGGATGAACAGTGAGCGTTGCAGGGGGGTTTGGGTGAACAGTGAGCGGTGGCGTTGCCTCTGGATGAACAGGAATCCGTGGTGTGGAGGGCTGGATGAACAGTAGACGGTGGAGGGGTGGCCGTGGAGGGGTGGTTGAACAGGAGCCCGTGGTGTGGAGGGCTGGATGAACAGTATACGGTGGAGGGGTGTCCATGGAGGGGTGGTTGAACAGGACCCCATGGTGTGGAGGGCT
>NC_057810.1:350520576-350539763 GCF_018294505.1 Triticum aestivum | reverse complement strand
CGTTTCGTCTGTTTTGCGGTACGCCACACCCCTCCCGATGAACAGGACCCCCGTTTCGACCGTAGCGCTCCAACACAAGTCCGTTTCGTCCGTTTTGCAGTACGCCACACCCCTCCCGATCAACATGACCCACGTTTCGACCATTGGAGCTCCGTTTCCTCCGTTTTGTGGTATGCCACACCCCTCCCGATCAATAGGACCCCCATTTCGACTGTAGGATGTCCATTTCCTTCATTTTGCGGTACGCCAGGCCCCTCCTGATCAACAGGACCCCGTTTCAAACGTGGCCGGTTGAACACAAGGTCGTTTCCTCTGTTCTGCGGTACGCCAGGCCTCGTTTCCATCGCCTGTTCCGCCCAAGCCCTCCCGATGAACACGACCATGCATTCCGTTCCGACCCAGCCGGTTGGCTCCCCATGAACACGACGACGACGCTGTTTCTTTGTTCCAAACAAACCATGTATGTATGCGCGATAGGCATTAGAGACCCTGCCCGTATGAACGTACGTGGTCGTATTTTCTTTCTTGCACCCTCGTCGCTGTACGTACGTGTACATGCTACGTGTGTGCCTCTACTACGACACGTGCGCGCCTCTACATCTACGACATGTGCGCCCCTCTACATCAACCAGTATGTACATACACGTTCGCGACCAGAATGACAACGCTACGTCCGCTTCGACCAGGTGGGTCCCAACTGTCGGGCACTTCCTTGCGTGCGAAGATGTAGCTGGTGGGTCCCAGCAGTCAGGGGGCAAATCATTTTTTTCCCGGACGCACTTCCTTGCGTGCGAAGATGTAGCTGGTGGGTCCCAGCAGTCAGGGGGGCGAATCGTTTTTTTTTTGCGCGGACGCACTTCCTTGCGTGCGAAGGTGTAGCTGGTGGGTCCCAGCAGTCAGGCGAGAAACGTTTTTTTGCGAAATATGGTGGCTCGTCCGGTGGGTCCCCGCTGTCAGGTGGAGGAATAATTATTTTGCGCATAATAAGGAGGAACTTCCTTGCTACGGTCATGGACCCAACTGTCAGCCTCTCCACGTACAGTCCACGTCCGATGGAAGTTGTTCCTTGACCATGTTGACCACGCCGTGCCGAGAGCACCAGGGCGGTGGACGACGGCGAGGCCTATGAAGGGGACGACGTGGAGCTGTGGAAGACGCGGCAGTGGATGCCCACGCGTAGAGCAGTACGAGGGTTCACTGGTTCACTGCGGTGTGAGGCTGCCGTCGCTGCAGAATAACAGGGGGTGTGGGTGAGTAGAGGGATGGCCTGGCCAGCGGTGGGGGTAGTAGGGGGCGGTGAGGCCTCCGCCGCATCACAGCCGACCACAGGAGGCAGGAGCACGAGGCACGACCGACGCTGGTTTGGGCGGCTGGAGCAAGAAGACCAGAGGTTGAAGAAGCACTACGGCCGTTGGATGGACATCGTACGGTCACTGGAGCTGGAATCGATCATATTGACTAAGTTGACAAAGCCCTCCGTCCCCGTCAACTTAGTAGGCTCACAAGTCAGCCTGCCACTATACTGGGTCCCAGCTAATAGGGGGAGTATTCAATTTTTTGTGCGTAATAAGGAGGCACTTCCTTATGTACAAAGATATAAGTGGTGGGTCCGAGCTGTCAGAGCCGACCGCGGGGAGGAGGGAGCAGGCAGTCCCGCCGGCGCTTGTTTGAGCGGCTGGAGCAGGAAGAGCAGAGATTGAAGAAGCACGACGGCCGTTGGATGGCCATCCAACAGTCACTGCTTGTGCGTCAACCTTTTCTTTAAGGAAAGCCTCAAATCTGTGGAAAACAGCATACTGCCCATCTGCCATTATTTTTAATAATTTACAGCCCATTTGCAAATTCTTAAGGTTTTTTTGGAGCCCATATTCTTTTTGTTAGCCTTACAGCCCATATTGTGGCCACGGTTAAAAATTTATACGAAAATTTGCATATTTCGGTGTGGTCCGAATTGTTTTTAATCCCGAAATTTCGACTCACATTCAAACTGATTTTAAAAATAAATGTATATCAATATAAAATCCAACAAATTCTCCACGCATAAAAATTAATGTAATTTAAAATCTCGAAATGAAAAAAAAGATATTTGAAATTAACTACCGGTTTGATGTGTTTTAAAAATGTACAACCCATTTCTCATTACTGATGGGCCATTTTCTCGGCCACCCGAATGAAAGCTCTCCTCGTCTTGAAAGATTTGCAGCCCAACAGGCCTGACAAAGCGACTTACTTGGAAAATCACTAAAAAATTGGGCTGTGGCCGTGGACCCAGATGTCAGCCTCTACACGTACAGTACTCTCTTGATGGAATGTCGTTGACCACATTGACCACGCCACGCCGAGAGCACCAAGGCGGTGGACGACGGCGAGGCCTAGGAAGGGGACGACGCGGAGCCGGGGAAGACACGGCAGTGGATGCCCACACGGAGAGGAGTACCAGGGTTCACTGGTTCGGCTGCGGTGTGAGGCTACCGTCGCCGCAGGGCCTGGCTAGCGGTGGGAATAGTAGGCGGCGATGAGGCCTCAACGGCAGCACAGCCGGCCACTGGAGGCAGGAGCAGGCAGTCTCCCCGGCACTGGTTTGGGCGGCCGTTGCAAGAAGAGCAGCGATTGAAGAAGCAGCAGGACCGTTCAATTCAAATCCAACGGTTACTGCTGCTAGAATCGTTTGTTGATTAAGTTGACAAGGCCTGCGTACGCGTCAACCTAGTAGGCCCACAGGTCAGCCTCCCAACCGGTGCGCCCTAGATGTTAGTGGGAGGAATCATTTTTTCACGTAATAAGGAGGCAGTTGATTGCGTGCGGCCAGGCCAGCGGAGGGAGTAGGGTGGGCCGGGGAAGCCTGCGCGGCATCATAGCGGGCCACAAGAGGAGGGAGAAGGCAGTCCCGCCGGCGCTAGTTTAGGCGGCTGGAGCAGGAAGATCAGAGATTGAAGAAGCACGGCGGCTAGAATCGTGTGTTCACTGACAAAGCCTTGCGTAAACAAGTCAGCCTCGAAATTTGTGGTGTGTACAGCCCATTTGCTATTATTATTATAATTTTTACTCATTTTCTAATTCATATGGAATTTATTGCAGCCCGTTTTCCATTTTTAGAATTGACGGCCATTTTCTGGTCAGTACCAGGGTCAAAAAATTAACTAAATATGTGGGAAATTTTTGCTGGGGAACAAAATATTCTTAATTCAAAAATTAATAGCCATACTAAAACAAATTTAAAAATAAGTTAGTACTATTTCATGTTAAATCCAATGAAATACATATAAGATATCAGTGAAGAACAAAATTCAAAAAAAACTAATATCCCATTTGCTCGTCTTGAAAGATTTGCAGCCCAGTAATTCGGAGAAAACAAATAGGCCTAGCTTGGGTATTCTTCAAAAAGAAATACTGGGCTACCTATTTTCCCAAAGAACTGGTGCATGAGCATTTAGCTTTATTTATTTATTTACTTATTTATGTTTAGGGGACCATGAGCATGTACCTGGGCCGGATTCATGTGAGAGCGTCCCTTCCAGTTAATTATGGGCTTCTCTATTGGGCCTTCATTAGTGGGCTGCATGTTATCAACAAGTGGAAAATATGTTCCGTACAAAAAATAGTATGAGCTACGCAAGGTACGGGGCACTAAAGGATCGAACCGTGCAACAACTTCCAAAAGATTGTGTTTGTCGTTCTAACAACACATTTATATTCAACCAACAGACGAAATATACTACTGATTGTACATTGAAAACAGCAGCAGCAGCAACCAGGGCTGGGGGTGCAACAGAAGCAGTAAGTAGGCCAGAAGAGTGAAGATGCAGCTCTCTCTTCCAAACCAAACATCATCCATCATTACAAAAGGGCTACCAAAAAAGAACAAGTGTATGCATCAAACTAAATAAAGATCCTACTACACCAAGTGTACGCATCTAACTAACTGGCTCAGTTAGACTTTACTATTTATTAAGCTGTGGAGATTGGGTGACAGCTTGAACCAGATGGGTGCCTGACGGGGGAAACTCCAGCCAGCAGGTCGAAGTCTGATACTTGCGACCCTCTCTCCTAATTTGGGCTGCAGAGCATGGCGGCACATATCAGGGTATGGTGCATGCAGAGACGCATGGTACGCTGTGTACACACAATTTTGCCTGATGAACGAAACTGTCATGCCCAATATGCGATACTATCCTAAAGAGACTCGAAGGTCCCACCAAGGATAGAATTGCATATTGATACGCTTTTGCAAGGTGGATATCATTACATCAACATTACATAATAGATGGGGATACATACAAAAGGCATACAATGCCACACGAATACAACATCAATACATCATACATAAGATCAACATCCGAACTACGGATGAAACACGAACAGAAACTCAAACGACATCCACCCTGCTAGCCCAGGATGCCGACCTGGATCCTATCCCCTGATCAAAGAAGAAGTAGAAGAAGAACTCCAAAACAAGCAAACATCTCTCTCGCATCATGATCATCGCATAACCTGTACCTGCAACTGTTGTTGTAGTAATCTGTGAGCCACGAGGACTCAGCAATCCCATTACCATGGGTATCAAGACTAGCAAAGCTTAATGGGAAAGGAAGGGGTAAAGTGGTGAGGTTGCAGCAGCGACTAAGCATATATGGTGGCTAACATATGCAAATAAGAGCGAGAAGAGAGCAAGCGGAACGGTCATGAAGCTAGCAATGATCAAGAGGTGATCCTGAACTCCTACTTACGTCAAACATAACCCAGAAACTGTGTTCACTTCCCGGACTCCGCCGAAAAGAGACCATCACGGCTACACACACGGTTGATGCGTTTTAATTCCGATCTGGTGCCAAGTTATCTACAATCGGACATTAACAAATTCCCATCTACCCATAACCGCGGGCACGGCTTTCGAAAGTTAATACCCTGCAAGGGTGTCCCAACTTAGCCCATGATAAGCTCTCGCGATCAACGAAGGATATACCTTCTCCCAGGAAGACCCGATCAGACTCGGAATCCCGGTTTACAAGACATTTCGACAATGGTAAAACAAGACCAGCAAAGCCGCCCGATGCGCTGACAATCCCGATAGGAGCTGCACATATCTCGTTCTCAGGGCAACACCGGATAAGCGAAGCGTACAGGTACCGACGTAACCCAAGTTGCCAAGGGATGGTCCCGCACGGTGCTCTAGTTTGGACCAACACTTAGACAAGCATTGGCCCGGGGGAGCTAAAATAAGATGACCCTTGGGTTAATTACTCCCAAGGGAAAAGTAGGTGGTGGTGAGGCAAATGGTAAAACCAAGGTTGGGCCTTGTTGGAGGAGTTTTATTCAAAGCGAACTCTCAAGGGGGTCCCATAAATCACCCGACCGCGTAAGGAATGCAAAATCCGGGAACATAACACCGGTATGACGGAAACTAGGGCGTGGAACAAAACACCAGGCATAAGGCCGAGCCTTCCACCCTTTACCAAGTATATAGATGCATTAATTAAATAAGAGATATTGTGATATCCCAACATAACCCTGTCCACCATGGAGCAATCTTCAACTTCACCTGCAACTAACAACGCTATAAGAGGGGCTGAGCAAAGCGGTAACATAGCCAAACAACGGTTTGCTAGGAAGGGTGTCAAAGGTTAGAGGTTCATGGCAATTTGAGAGGCTTGAAGAACAAAATGATAGGTAGCGCAGCAAAGCGATAGAACGAAGCAACTAGCATAGCAATGATAGTAGTGAGATCTAGGGTAGCGGTCATCTTGCCTGAAATCCCGCAAGGAAGAAGAACGAGTCCATGAAGAAGATGAAGCCATGAAGACGAACCAAGCATAGACGAACGAATCCTCACAATCGCAATGGAACAGGAACTATCGAGAAGAAGCACACAACATGGTAAACACACCACACATAGACAAGACATGATGCACAACAAGCATGATGCATGACAAAGCTACATGAAGCTACTCATGGCAAGAGACGATGCAAACAAGAGAAACACATCAAAGCACGTTTAAATGAGGCCGGGAACAACATACGACAATTCCGGTAAGTCCTCATATGAAAATTTCGAAATTGGTCCAGATCTGAATAAACATTAAGTTGAAGTTGTTTAACAACAAGTTAAAGGGCACCAAGATGATCTACACGAGATTCTAGTCAAGTTACATATAAAGTTCATTAGATTTGGAGCTATGGCCTAGAAGATATGAGCAAAACAAGTCAAACATGGCATTGATGCAAAATGCATACAAACATCAAGCAAACACCTCAAAACAGGGATGCAACATGATAATATGAAACTACATGCAAAATCAAGCAAGTTTCATATAGAGCACACTCAAAACGGAGCAACGGTGCAACACATACGCACTATACAAGTTATAGCAACAATCTGTCCAAAACAGCAACTAGGCATAATGCAAGCATCAAAACAATATGCTACAGCAGCTCAACATGAGAACAAAAGGCATGAACATGATGTACAGGTAAAGCATAACAAAACATGAACACTGAGCTATCTCCAGAAATCCCTAGAACATGCTCAAACACACATGGCAAGATTGCAAATAATAACAGTTTCAGACTATCAGGAAATAACATCAGGTTGCAATGTTTAGAGCTATCAAACAACATGTTACAGGAACTTAACATGGCAAACAAAGGCATCGCATGCTACTACTAAACACATAGAACAAAAGTCCTTTACTGACCAAGAGCCAAAAAGGATCAGGAGAAATGATGGCATTCATGTAAACATGGCAAGTTATATGACAGATTCAAACATGGCAGGAACAACGATAAGTAAGCATGTTGGTGAGCTTGAACCACTCACCACAGAGTAATACATGGCATGGAAAGGCAACCAACAGTAAGAAGACATGTTTATGAAGCAAAGCATGTCAAGAGCAGGTTCATAGGGTGCATGGATCACTAGCAACAATCATGGCAACATTGAACTTCATGTTAACAGGCTGACAGCAACATCATTTAGCAAATTTGGAGCAAGATATGAACAATCTACAGCAAGCTATAAATGCAACCAGGGGCATGGATGGATAGCTCATAACCATATGTACAAAAAATTCTTACTGAAGTATGTCAAAATAAGGATGGATCTCTCTGTAGCATCAAGTTTACATGGCATAAAAATAACAGCAGAACAGGGACTGAAATCAGCAACATCACGAGGCCTAGTTTACATGCTTGTGCTAGTCACCACATTGATCAAAAAAATACATGGCATACACTCCTGTAAAGATGGCATGGCATAGTTCAAAACATATGTAGGGCTCAAGTTCTTAAGATGCACACATTAATCATGGCAAAAATGACAAAAGAGCATGTTATAACAGTTCCAGCAGATTAACATCAACATGCACTCTTGCAACGACGATTCGGGCATCAAGATGGACTCAAATGAACATGATGCAATGGAATGAAATGAAGTACTCGTCAAGGCAAACATTTTGACATATTACACGCACGAAACAGAGCAGTATGCAGCAAGTTATGATGTGATGAACATGGCATGACAATGTAAATAATTTCGGGACTTAGCCAAATTTCGGGGAAAAAACAGATGAGCGCTATAACTCTAAAAATCGCACGGGCGGGGTTTAGTGGGCTACTCACCAATGGGCTGAGCCCATCCGAGGAGGAGGGAGCTGGGCCGGTTGGAGAAGGGCTGGGCCCATGCGGGAGGCGCTGGGGCGTGTCGTCCTCCCGGTGCCTGCACGAGGGGAGGCAGGGGCGGCGATGGCCGGCGCTGTCGTGACGGCGGCGAGGCCGGAAGTGTCCGGGGCGCAGCGGCGGCGGCGGGATCCGGCCCGGCGAGGCCGGATCTGGCCGATGGGGAGACGGATCCGCGGCGCGGAGAGGTGCTTCGAAGATGGCGGGCCATGGCGAACTCGAGGCCATGGTGGGGCGGCGCTCCTGCGGGCAGAGAGCGAAGGTGAGGGGAGAGGAGGAAGAGAAGGAGGGAGAGGGGCGATGGATCTGGCCTGGGGCTCGACGACGGCGGAACTCCGGTGAACGAGCAGCGAAGGTCTGGCGAGACGGCGCGGCGCGGATCTCCTCGGGCCTGGCGTGGCCCGGGGCGGGCCGGAGATGGGCTCCGCGGGCACGGCAGCGATGTGGGGCGCGGGTAGACACTTGTCGGCTCCGGATTGGACGAAGGCGGCGGCGGACATGTCCGACCGTCGGCGGACGCATCCGGTGGTGCGGGGAGAGGCTAGGCTAGGGTTTCGGGACCCGAATTTTCGGAGGGGTGCACAAATTTGTAGGTAGAAGGAGGTGGGAGTGTCCAAATGAGGTGCGATTTTCACCCACATGATCGTGATCGAACGACCTAGAAGATGGAGGGGGTTTGGATGGGTTTTGGGCCACTTTGAAGGGGTGTTGGGCTGCACAAAAGAAGGGGGCTTTACGGTTACCCGGTTAACCGTTGGAGTATCAAACGACCTCCGAATGACACGAAACTTGACAGGCGGTCTACCGGTGCTATACCAAGGCCGCTTGGCAAACCTCGGTCCATTCCGAGAACGTTTAACACTCTCTCACAACAGGAGACAAAAGGGGAACGCCGGAGGACATAGGAGTGTCGGATCGCAAAACGGACAACGGGGAAAATGCTCGGATGCATGAGACGAACACGTATGCAAAATGAAATGCATATGATGACATGGCAAAATGCAACAAGCAAGCAAATGACATGGCAACGACGGCGAATAACTGGCAGACACCTGGCGCATCAAATCCGGGGCGTTACAGAAACCACGCTGCTATCATGATCCTTGCCGTCGGTTATCTCCTGGTTAGTCGGATAATTAAGTCTGACAAACAGAGAGCGTGTGCCAAGGCTACTTACCAGCCTCCAGTCAAAAATTCCTGAAGGCCCAGAGAAGCTGGGATCCTGCTCAAAGACCTTGCAGTGACTGTGATTGTATTCCACGAAACAACACGTCCGGTACGTGCGAACGATCATCAATCTTTCGTCGTCGTCTGATCGAGCCAGGAACCACCTGCAACTGCCATGCCGCTTTTCTTTGAAAGGTTCTGGGATTAGGAAGGGTAGGGACACCAGGCGGCCTACTACATTATATCAAGTTGGAGTCCAATAAAAAAGGGCTCTTGATTTAGTCAATCTTAAGAACAACATGTTACGAGCATGAATATTTTTTTAGTAAATGTTGACAGTAATATAAGCAAGCCATCATGATATCATAGGAAAGTAACATACTGCTGTAATAGCCATTTGTAGCGATGGCTGGAATAGGCCAGCAATATGTCCAGCCATAGAAGGAGTCGACAGCGTAAATGAAGCCCTTGTGTTCAATGGCATCAGAGAACCATGGAGGATGTATGATCCTGCGATGGACGTGCAGATTTATCCACTTACCGCAGTGACCAGTCAGATAGGTGAGACCGCGGTTGAAGAACGCAATTATCCTGAAATCTTTATAATTCCCAGATCTTGTGGGCACTTGGCAGATTACAACGTTGAGCAAATCAAACTTGGTATCATGTTGGCTATTGTAAGATTCCAAGTATTCTGGGCCGCGGTGCCAAAGCAGTGCAGTGTTAATCGAAGGAAGGGGGATCAATCACCGGGTGTAGACACCCATGAGCATCCAACTGCTGCGACCATCGACGAGCACCATCCAAGACATGTTCATGCCGACCCAGTACATACCGTTAATGTAGCTCAGGCTGACGGGGATCGAACCGCAGTGAAGGGGGTTGATGCTCGCCACCCTACGATCGTTATGATGCGTGACACGCCGTTTCTGAAGATCAGGCGACATTAGCAAGCAAGGAGATGGCTTAAAAATCTCCCGCCTGAGGGCTTTGAGTAAACGGTACAGCCCCGACGAGCACGCGGCGAGCGGCATGGTACTGAGATTGTCCACACGCAAAACAATGAGCTTGATTACCTCTGCGGGGAGCGAATTCCAGCCACTCTTTAGGCGGACGCCGCTCGGTTCTGCCATTGTTAGTGCTTGGCTTTCGGACGAGGGGGGAGGCGCCTTAGCGGGGATGGAAGCTTGGACGAGATTATGTGCGGACAAAGATGGATAAGCGAATATGTGCTGCGGGAAGTGGACAGGTGATGATGACTACAGCATGCCGCTTGACTTACCAGACACATACCAGCAGCGTAGGGTCATATCGATGCCAGACAACTTGCTTGCGTGATCACAGTACTGGTACTCCCTACAGTACCTACTACAGTACTATGCCCTAGCTTGCTAGAGTAGAGTAGTAGAGTAGGACTCTGCTCTACTATTAGCACCGGAGGAGTAGTATATTCTAATCTAAAATAGTTACAAACTTCGATGCCCAATCGTGGAACGACTACGAACTGTGCTCAAAGACCGTGTCTACGTGGTGTTTGGACTTATATGGAAAAAAATAGCAAGATGCCCGTGCATTGCACGGGACACCATCATCACCAACTCGGTTTTCTATAAGAGTAGATATAGATAGATATAGATAGATAGAGACTAGGGAGTACTAGTAAGGACACCATCTACTGCTTCGTGTGCTACTCATGCACTCCATTCGGCGGCCGCAACGTCCCCCCTACAGCCACTCCCTCCTCGCTCCATTCGGCGGGCGCTGTTGAAATCTGGGGAGCGCACTCTCGCGACTGCTGGCAGCCACGACTTCACTGACGATGACTTCTTCCCCAACCTCGGCAACCTCTTCCTCAATGACATGGGCGACAACCTCAACGCCAATGGTGCTGCTCCCATTGCACTGTATGTGTTTCTGTCCTTCCTATTCGAAATCATGATAGAATTCATGTTTCTACTCTGTATCCTACTACTATGCTAGTCCACATGATTAGTTTCATCTCTGTTATAGCCGTCCTGATTTATTTTGTGCTTATTCAGATTAAATCTCGTAGTAACTTGCTCACATATTCAACTGGCGCAACGTCCCCTACAGCCACTCCCGTTTCATGGACGGCCTGGTTGATGCCTCCAAGGAGCCCTTCGTCCACTGCTATGAGTGCCCGATGCCGTTTTGTGGCTCGCCGACGGACATGGTGCATCACCTCACGGATGCGTGCAGCGGTCACTGCTGGCCCTTGGCGGAGAACATCAAGTACGACACGTGCTACTGATTCACCATGCAGGAGTCGTTGGAGGATCACCGCCGCCTGCTAGTCTCGGAGGAGGACGGAAGCGTCTTCCTCTTGATCGTGGGCACCGGCGAGGCCCGCGCAGGCCGCCGCCCCGTCTTTGTAGCGTGCATCAGGGGCGTCGCCGCTGATGCTGACACTGACACGAGGCAGATGTATGGGTGCAAGGTCAATGTTACTACCCCTCTGGGTCACGTGGGCGGCGAAACCAGCCTCATCGGACAGACTTGGAATCTGAGGAGCTGGGACTATCCCGCCAATGTGGACTTGGAAAACCCATGGCATCCGTTCTATCCTTTACCTGCCGACTCGGTGCACGGGGACTCCAAGGAGGTTCACCTGGACATACGCATTATCAAGTGCACTTGGAAAACATGTAGTGTGTGTGTGGGCGATTATGGCGCGTGTCTTTGCCGCTTTTGATTCTGTAAGCTTGTCGTTAAACTTGAGTGGCTTTCACCGCAGCCCTTCCTTTGAACTGCTCCTCTCAGTGAGCTGATGTAAGACACTTTGGGTTTCATTTGATAATGGAACCGGGGAGGAGCCTCCCATGTTCTTCTAAGAAAAATACGCATTATCAAGTTAAATGTTGATCATTAGTCTTCTCTCAATGTAATCCGTTGTCTAAGCATGTGGAGACTTCCATGCAGGATCTTGCTCTATAGGAGTATCGCGCATGAATAAAAGTGTATCCGTTTATGGTTTAGTCTAGAATCTTCCATGTATGAATTTTTACTATAGTACTGGTGAAAGACTTATGATGAACCATTTCATACATCTCCTCTGCCCCCTTGCGAGTCATCCTGATTTAATCCCTCCGTCTAGGTGTATAAGGGCATGGTTAATATTACTTAATAGTATAGCCAACTGTTGACTATAAGAAAGTGCCATGTCATCTGTAGCCAACATGTATAACAATCGATACTCAAAAACTAATTCTTAAAGATCATTTCTTGCAAAGCACAATAAGTGTTATTTCTTCACAAGTTTTGGATGCAGGTTGAACAGTTGAATGCTTTTTTCTGCAAAAGATACCTTTTTATCTATTTCACCCGGATGTTTGTGAGCTCTAGAGATGAGATAATATCCGAAGAAACCTATCGATACTCGTTACACATGAGATGACCCCCACATCATTTGTCAAAATAAACAACTCCCCGATCAATGCATTTCACTCTTCGGTGCAACGCACGGGCACCTTACTACTCTAGATTAGTACGACCAAAAATTGAACTAACATTATATATAGTACGATAAATACTGATGCATGTCACCTAAAATTATATCATTCAAAACTATGTTCAAATACGAATCCAACGATATAGTTTTTGTTGACATGCACTAACATTTTGTCAGTTAAATCTTCAGTCAAATTCAATGGGGGACTAATAAACCATGATCGATGTAGTACAACTGTAGAGGGCGGCGCTGCACGGGAGTCTCACCTCTCACCCCGCTCGTGGCGCGGCAGTAAAGCCATCATATCACAAAACCCAACCACTCCCAGTAATAAATGGCCTAGTAAAATAAACGGACAAGCAACCATCACATCCCTCCGTCTTTTTTGCATTTCATCTCTCTGCATTTACTTTCTCCGGTTCATCTCCCATGCTTGATCCGTAGCTACTACTCCTAGGGCCAGTTCTTTTGGCAGCTTCCCCAGCTTTTCCCACAAGATTAGTCAAAATGGAGAGTAACAATAAGGTGCCTCACTCATTTATTTGGGCTTCTAAACTACTACTCCGTCCTGGTTTATTCCTCACCATTGTAATTTGTGCTAAATTTTGACCAAAGATTTAACTGATAAAATGTTACTCAAAACACTTAGGCGCGGTGCATCTAGGTGTGTAAGTCATCTTACAAAAACCAAATAATCCGAAAACACTTAGGCGCGGTGCATTAACTTCTACCTCGTTTCTTGTTTCTTGACATATCAACCAATAAGAGATAAAGAGTGTGCATGCTTTTAATGACTTGAGATATCAAACACGACATGCAGTGTTAGTTCATTGCATGCAATACTATTAATTAGCAAATAAACATTAACGTTTCTCGTTTTCTCCTCCTCCTTGGTCACGCTGCACAGAGAAATAACCACAGAGAAGGAAGCTAAAAGTAAACAATCAAACGAGCATTTTTGCATTTGTCTTGCATTGAATCATTTCACAAGCTTGACTAGTGTTGTTTTTCCACTTTTACAAAAACCGCATCATAATGTTCAAACGTGCATTTGCACGTACATAAGTAATAGTAATACTCCCTCTATCTAGGTGTACAAGTCTTCCCTCCTTCTTGGTCACCGTGCACAACCAAAGATGACTTATTGACCTGGACGGATGGAGTAGCACAGTCTGCAAGCATATATCGAGAGAGACGTGTAGTCCGATAGTATATAGTAAAGTTTGTGCTATATGCACGTACTTGCAAAATGCGTAATAATACACAATGTTTCCAAACTTTCCATTTCACATACTTAATTAAGGACGTTAAAAATTCCTGAACATTCGGGATTTATCATTTGCGTCCCAAAACTAATGAGATCGCCTTACGAAACAAAAATTATACTCCTCCTAAAAGCCACGACGCTCGCAGGAGCACTTGCGGCGCACCACGAGTGCCCTCGTGCGTGGCCGTTTCCCTGCGCGCCGACACAACCCTCTTCCTCAGCCTCGCAACTCGCGAGGTGATGATTGGCGGCTTGCCGGCGGGCGAGCGCGATCCGGCGCCAACAGGTACTCCTCCTGGCTGGAAGCGTGCACCCGGTCCACGTACCGCCAAGCGTAGATGAGGCGCTTGGGCCCGACTGCACTCAGGGCGTCGGCACGGGCGTCCTTCGCCACCCTCACGGCCCTCGCACGAGCCTTCTGCCAAAGAACCAATTGCTTGACTCTCTCGGACGCGACATAGATCTCCCAGAAAGCTTGTTGCACGGTGCGCTTCTCTTCCTCGACCTTCTTCTCCACCTCTATTTTGGCGCGCTCTGCTGGAGGCAAAGCCTCCCACAAGGCGGCATCCATTTCTTTCCAAAGCTCCTCAAGGCTGGGGGGCTCGGCGGGCGGCGCGGTGTTCTCCTCGTAGCGGAGAGTTGACGCGTCCTCCGACGCGCATGCCGGCGAGATTGAGAACGCCGACACATCCACCTCGACACGTTGCGGCGAGGAGCGAAACGCCGACGCGTCCTCCTCGACTAGTGGCGGCGAGGAACGGAACGGCGACGCGTCGCGTCACGGTGAGGAGCGGAACACCGACGCGTCCTCCTCGACTACTGGCGACGAGGAACGGAATGGCGACGCGTCGCGTAGCGGCAAGGAGTGGAACACCGACGCGTCCTCCTTGACTAGTGGTGGCGAGGAACGGAAAGGCGACGCATGACCATCCACGCGGTGCAGTGAGGGGCTCCTAGGGCTTGGGAGGGGAGATGCCATGGTGGTCGGCGTGAGAGGGAGGGGGAGGAGATAGCAATGACCGTGAACATGAGGGGGGGGATAGCGATGTCGTGGGAGGCGCATTATTTATAGCAAGCAATAGCACACCTACGTAAGATATGGACTGAGTTGCACTGACATAACTGCAGGTCCAGTTGCGTCACTGACATGTGAGCCAGTACACTGCTGGGCCCGTATGTCAGTGACCCAATGCACCTGAAGTTAAGTAAAAGCTATGTGGGCATATTTGTTGGAGTAAATTATGGGGGAGCGAAGGGGTGGAAATATTGCTGGTCACAATGGATTGGACGAGCATGGGGGAAGGAGAGTCATGCATGCAGATTTTTTCACACGGGCTGGAGTGGTGGGATCGCCGGAGGGAGAAGGAGAGTTTGGAAGGCATATTGTTTCCACATATGGAGAGGAAAAGATTTGGAGACGAACGGGCTTCCTGCAGGTATGGGGAACGGTGCATAATAAGTCATCTTGCATGCCGGGCTAGGTATAGTCTCAAGTCATTAAAAACATACACGCCCCACACATGTTCATATTTCAAGGTGCACTAAATTATTACATGCGACAATTAAGGCTGGCCATCATGGTGGTATCTTAGCTGGTACACGGGAATAGAAAACATGCTGATGTGGCAAAGAATTAAAGAAGAGAGGGGGGTTGGACTAACTAGTGTTCATGCATGCATTGGTAAACACATTTTTTTGTGAAGAACGACAACATTAGTTGAGTACTTTTGCAGACTTCAAAACCTATTCCACCGCCTCTACTATCTTGCTAAGAGTAGGTGAAATTTTTGAGTCGAGCCCTTTAAACTAGAAGGGAGGTAGTGGTACTCTAATAGCTAGGTGTGTAAGTCATCTTACGAAAACCAAATAATCCCAAAACACGTAGGCGCGGTGCATTAACTTCTACCTCATTTCTTGTTTCTTGACATATCAACCAATAAGAGATGAGGGTGTGTATGCTTTTAATGACGTGAGACTATCAAACATGACATGCAGTGGTTAGTTCATTGCATGCAATACTATTTAATTATCAAATAAACATTAATGTCTCTCGTTTTCCCCTCCTCCTTGGTCACGGTGCAGAGCCTAAGATGACTTACTCACCTAGACGGAGGGAGTATCAACATTCACAATGTCAAATCAATATTTTTACACTCATTATAAAACATAGTTATTATACTCATTATAATCAGTGTTGTAGATATTGATATTTTTAGTATAAATTTGGTCGTGGGATTTCATTGATGCCTGTCAAAGCATGGAGGAAGCGGAGCTTAGGACTTGCATTGCCGGTCTCTACATAGGTATTTCTCTTCATAATCCTGTAATTTTAGAGACTGATTGCACTTTTGTGGTAGCGTCTCTTGCATCGGGGGACTATGACAGGTCTGCTATGCGTGACCTGAAGATGAATGCGTTGAGCATCTCGAAGTTGATCAACAATCTTCAATTGTTAAAGATTAGCCGTTCGGCAAATAAGGTGGCACACTTAATCGCTAAGTATAGCTTTGACAATAGATTAGATGGTATTCTTGTAAATAACGTACCGCCCTGTGTGGTGAATATTGTATCAAATGAGTGTACTGGTGTGGCTGGTTAATTAATATAAGGTGGTGTTTAAAAAAAGTATATATTTGGTCAAACACTTTTGCAAACGGTTGACGGGAGTAAAAAGGACCAGAGGGAGTATCATGCATACGGACTAGGCAAAAAATTGCTCATTTTTAGCCGGTCGAAGTATCAAAGGGCGCGACCGCGCGAGGGAGGCGAAGGTCGTGGGAGGCGCAATGGTTGACGGAATTAAGTGAAGTTACATACATGCACCGGCATGGCGTGCGAACAGGCAGAGGCTATACCGTCAGGCCTACGATATGGGTCTAGTAGATATGACATCTAGTAGGTCCCGCATAGTTCTCGAGAACTCTTTGGGGGCCTGCAGCCGTTTATCCACCGGGCAAGCCAGCAACCCCACGCCGTTCACACACCCTACTCGTCCCCGTCTTCTACCTCACAACAGTTCGCTCCCAGTCGTCCCGTCCTTTCACATTAGTTTGCTCCCAGTTTTTGCAGGGTACAACAGTTCAACGTCTCCTAACCCTCCTCCAAAATCCATGGCCTCCCTAATCTCCATGGTCGCTGCTGAGTACCAGGTTAGAGCCATCACCGGCGATCAGTTCATCATCATCTACACACGTGGATCCGCGATGGTGAAAGCATGGCTTGCTCGCTTCCTACGCATGTTCAACAGTTCAACGGATGAGTGTGTCGCTGGGCTAGATGTTGAGTACACCACAGTCGTGGGACGAGAGAAGGATCTAAAGGACGAAGAGAGGAAGAAGCCCGCCGTGATCCAGGTTTGCGTACATAATGTTTGCTTGGTCTACCACATATGCCATGCCGACGTTGAGTGCCAGGATTTTAAGAACTTCCTCAAGGACAAAAGAGTGAAATTCATTACTATAGGCTTTAAGAACGACAAAGAAGTCCTGCGTCGGATAGGTCTCGTTGTAGGCCATCCCTTCGATCTCCAGAAGGCAAGCCTGGTGTCCTCCTCTCAACCTTCAATGCTGACCCTGGAAGCAGCCATGATTGATCCTTCGTACGCCAAACTGAAGAAACCTCATCACGAGTTTCATCATTCATGGGAGTCAAAGACATTAGATGAAGATCACATCCTGTACGCAGCAATGGATCTCTACCTTTGTTTAAATATCTACATGGGTTGGATGAAGAAGCAGAGCCCAGTGTCCGGTTCAAGCAAAGAAGCCTCAGCAAAGAGGAAGAGGAAGAGGGACGAGGACGAAGTCGAGGACGTGGACTCGGACTCCGAGTAGGTGGCAGTGCCGTCGCTCATGTTGGTTCTACTGCAGTGTCAAGCTGACTAGTTGCTTAGTTTATTTTCAAGGGTGTGTTGTGCTGAGGCCCCAGCAGAACTATGTTTATGTTCTTTCTCGTTTTTTGAACTGGTTAGTACGTAGAGTAGTACTAGTACTATGTCTTACTATTATTCTTCTTGTAGTTGGTACTACTGCTCATACCTTCGTGTTCCCACTATACTTAATACATTCGTACTAGTAGTATAATTTGGGTCAGTCGATTTGTGAAAGAAGTTCAACGGAGCGAAGGAAGAAGACGGCAGAGGAGGTGGAAGAAGCCCTTCTAGCCATCCATGTTGCATCAAACGGCTCACATGAGTTGACTGACCCAAATTGCTCCTTCAGATTGCAGGATCCACGTGGCATTCAAGGTCTCGAAGGTAGATTCCGCGTCCGCACCCTGTTTGCGGGCTCGACACGCGCGTGACCGGCTTCCGCCGCGACAGCCACCAAGCGCGCCTCCTCCGCGCGGGCGGCGACGACAATGACATGCTAGTTCCTCCTCGCTGGCGTGCTGGAGCATGCGCTCGTCCTCCTCTTCGTACGCTGCGTGCATAGACACGGCTCCACCATCTGCTCGCGTGCTTGGCAGCATGGTGGCATGGCGAGGAGGGACTGCAGACGATGTGAGCGGGCGAGCCTTCGGCTTCATGGCACAGGGATGGCAGCGACACAGCGGTGATGGGCGAGAAATTGTTGGCCGGAGCAGGCGGGCGCCGGCATGTGCAACGGCGGCGGCGGCATATTGATGAGTGCGCGTATGGGAGCTTACTTTAGTTTTATATGAGGTTGGTCAAACTTAAAAGAAAACCGTACTAGTACACGTAAACATTAGACTTAGGCAACACTTTTATTTTTTTATTTTTTTTGAAGTTAGTACCACAGCCACGATACGGAATCATGTGCAAGCGCGTGAACCGCGGCCGTGCGGTTGATCGAACGGTGCGTCACCGTGTCGCGCTCGAAGGACATCCACCGAACCTTTTTGTGTGTGTGAAAACAATCCTCGAATATTACTCAACTTTTTTTCCTGGGAAAGTTCTTGACACTGCAATATTTCCATATATTTGAATTTAGCTCCAGTTTGTGTTTATTTGGATTTGGACGTTTTAGGTGTGCCCTAGTTTTTTTAATACTTATTTTGTGTGTGTGACTGAGAGAGAACGTGTGTATGTGTCCATATGTGTGTTGTGGCGTAAGGGCAATGTGGAGATGGTGTGCGTGTGATACAGACATAGAGAGGTGTGAATGTGCAAACGATCATGCATGAGTGAGACATAGACAGATGCCGATACGTTGTGTATACATGAGAGAATGGTCTTCTAGTTCACTTGCATGTGTGTGTGTGAGAGAGAGAGAGAGGGAGAGAGGGGGGAGAGAGAGAGAGGAGCATCCGTAACACAACAACCATCTCTCTCGATTCGTCCGTCCCTCGCACGATCGCATGCAACATATGCATCAACGCGCACATTTTGACACCCTTGCTCGGCCCCTGCCCACCTAAGGGCCCGCGTAATCTCTTCGTGAATACCCATTTCTCTCCTTAGGTTTGCTTTCGCTCAATATCTGACACACACACACACAACACAACACACACACACACTCCCCCGTGCACACAATTCATACCCATCCAAGGTTATACGGCGACCACTCTCGCTTGTGCTTCTTTGAACCCCAACATGCACAACTCCTCAATCTTCAAAGAGGGCATCGAGCAGATCAAAGACGGCGACCACAC
>NC_057810.1:350493718-350520201 GCF_018294505.1 Triticum aestivum | reverse complement strand
CTCTCTCTTGCACAAAATTACCAATCCCTCTCTCCCCCGCACAAAATTGTCAATCCCTCAACCCATGAGATCCTTCCCCTCTCGTCCATGTTTTTCCAGCTCTCTCATCAAACATGTTGTCTCTTCTCCTTCCACGTATACAGAATCACGTATATTACATCTCTCCATCTTTCTCACAGACCTAACTTCTTCCTCTCTCTTTCTCTCTCTCTCTCTGTGTGTGTGTCTCATTAGGTTTGTCTCCTAATCTCTCATCCACATACTTACAATCTTTCCCGCCCTATCTGCTCCATCTTCAAAAGCTCTCTCTGCACGTTTCATTCACACAATGGGATATGTCAAAATGTTGATTCTATAATGGCTGATGTAGAGTTTTGGTTGTTTTTGTTGCATCCTACAAAGTAATAACTATGAAATGCATTTAGATTCTCATTTGACTAGGATTATGTGAGTTTGAGCATGTTGTGAAGTACTATAGACCTTGTATACATCTTGGGATTCGACAATGATTGTAACTATTGAATTGTATAGACCATTACATTCGAAGTCAATAGCCTAATATATTTATTTCACAATTTCAACAAATGATTAGTTCACTACAAACTAAGAAAACAAATGTGTACTCCCTCCGTTTTTATTTAAGTCCACGTATTAGCATTGGTCAAAGTCAAGTTTTGTAAACTCTCAGAAAGCTTATAAAAAAATATTAACATATACAATAACAAATAAATACCATTAGATTCATTATTGAATGTACTTCCACATCATACATATTTGTTATGGTAAATGTTTATATTTTTATATAAACTTGGTCAAACTTTAGGAACTTTGACTTCGGTCAAACCTAATATGCAGAGTTTACTACTACTACTCGCTAGTTGCTTAGCCGAATCACTCAACACGCCACACGGGGAGTCTAGTGTCACAAAATTTTGAGGTCGGCAGGAAAATCTCCCGCGACCCTGATTTGAGCAGTGGGAAGTTACCATCATAGCCTTCGGAACAGGCCTACGTATGACGCTTGGTAGGGGCTATTTTCATAACTTCAGGTTCACCCTACCCAGCCAGCCCCACCCCGGCACCCAGAGTAGTACACCTGAATACTCCCCATTTTCTATCCCCACCGAAAAATAGACTTCTCCACGGCATCGCAACCTTCGTGCTCCTCCCCTTTACATCGGCGCACTCGCCCACCACAATGCATCTGCCTCATCAACAACCTCGTACGCCGCACTGGAGCTGGTCCACCGTCGTTGTCGTAGACGGAGCCTCTTCCCCGGCATTGTCTTCCATGGTCTCGGATCTGCTTCCCGGAAGCCGACGCCAAGCGCAGAAGTACCACCGTCGTGGACAATTAACTGACTCCCGTTGCCGACCATGACTCACAGAGGCCGCCGCGACCATCGTTCTCCTCCTCGATTGATAATGTGTGTATTGAATCACTTAGCAGTACATGTGCAGTTCCAATTTTGTTCATACCTACCCTGCAATTTTCCTGGGAGCTATTGTTCCCGTAAAAGTAATTGGTTATAGCCTCCATTGTCCAACAGAATATCATCTTGTAATTGTGCGTTGCTCCTATATCGCGCTGTGCTTGGGTAGGTTTTTCATCTGCAACCAGCAGTGTGGCAAATGATGGAAAGGTTTTCAGAACTAGCAAGATGCCCATGCATTGCACGCATCAAGATGCATTTGTATGAGTAGTTTATCTTGTGGGAGAAAAGGATGAACGAGGGAAGGCGTTATTTGCAAATCCGGAGAGGGGTATGAGTATCTTTTTGCAAATTCCAATTTGTTTCCTTCCTATCAGTCAGATATAAATTGGACGGCCTATATTGCTAGAAAAAAAGTATAGAGAAAAAAAGTAGACAGTAAAGGAAGTAGAGATAAATATTAAATATTAAATATAAAATAAATATAACCGTAGATAAGAGAGTAGAGATAGCAGAGACGTCAGGAAAGGATCGTGCACGCTCGGGAAAAGGCGGCCAAGCATGCACTAGTTTTGGCGCGCGGCGTCCGGCGCGCTTTATAAAATCCAACGCCCTCCCACCGCTCTGTGCCTTGCCACCGCTCTGTGCCTCGCCACTGCTCTCTCCCTGCTCTTTTTTGCCTCACTGCTGCCGTGCCACCATGCCGCTGCGTCGCCGGGAAACTTGGGGATACCGCGGCGTCCGCGCGCGCCCCTCCAGCGGCTTCTCCGCCGAGATCCGGTTCCGCGGGATGTGCCTCGGCCTTGGCAATTTTGACACCGCCACCGAGGCCGCCCGTGCATACGACGTGGCAGCGTGGCACCTCCGGTGGCCTCATAGAACATTGAACTTCCCCAACGTGCCGACGCGGGATCGGGTGTAGGAGCTTGCGCCTCTGCCGCAGGTTAGCACCGACGAGGATCGTTGCGACAACCGGAGGCGGGAGCACTATCTCGGCATCTCCGAGATGGACGAGGAAGCCATTGCGTTGTGGCGCCAACACATCCCGCAGGATATCATCAACGAGCGCGAGTTCTATGCGCAAAGGAGGGCGGAGAGGGATAAGAGGAGGGCGAAGCGAGCCGCCTATTGCGAGGACAAGCATAGGCGAAAAGCGGACGCTCAATTCAACATGAGGCTAGGAGCAGCGTCGCCCTGGGAATCTGACGATGATCGGTATCTTCACGCCTACAGTCAGACGTCGGAGGAGGACATCACCGAGGAGCAGTCGGACGACGAGGAGTAGTTGAATTATCTTTTTTGTATCTACCTATGCTGAGAACTATCCTCTACTCTCTAGTATCTACTTCTCGATCTCAGCACTATAAACGCTTTTTTAAAGCGCCGCGCATTGTGATTCTGTTGGAGATGCTCTAACATGGCAGATGAGTGCTTTAATGTTGCCCACAAGATGCGCGAGTATTACTAGTAGTATTTTTCTTGCCATGTTGAGATTTTGAAACCACGAGTGTGAACATGCCGAGGAGCAATGAAGACCAAACATGGGATATTCGGGACATCTTCAAGGAGCGTGGCAAGTTAAAGAGGAGCTGCACCGAACCTGTAAAACGAGCTTTGGTAAGTAACACCCTTGCAATTACTTTCGTTTAGCCTCGTGTTCTTTGATGTGTATATGTTGTAGTTTCCGTTTCTCTTAAGCATGGTGTTCTTCGATGTGTAATAAGAAGAGTCTTAATCGTCCTAATGCTTTCGTTTTTAACTTGATGTAGGAAGTGGGTGTTCTCACCGTGTAGTATGTTTTTATATTTCTTTTCCTTTTGAATTCACTTCTCCGAGTTCTCTTTATCTGGCTTCTACTAAATGGATCTAGGTTTCTCTGAGTATTGATCTAAAAAAGAAGTAACTTCATGTCAGGATGCAGTTCCTGCGAGGAGGGAAGTATGGTCAACCTCGAGATCATGTTTCCAAAATGAGGTTGGATTACACACAAGGTGCCAGTTCCCTAATGATGCTGGATTAGACACAAGGTGCAAATTCCCAGATGATGCTGGATTACACACAAGCCAGGTGGAGTCGTCAGCTGTTCGTGTCCTCGTGGCATTAGTAAAGGCTGAAAGAAAGCGTGCAGCAGCCCTTGAGAATGTAGCTGAGTTCCTGAAGAAGCAAAAAGAGCAATTAGATGCTCTCTTCACCCAAGACAAAGAAGAGATGGAAGAAGCCAGAAATAAGCTAGCAGAGGCAGAGCAGGCTAGGCGTCTCCTGCTATCTAAAACTGTTGTCAATACAAAATTTCCTTCATAATAGCTAGGTTCAAATGTTTATCCAGTTAGCATGCCTGTTGTGATGTCTGTGCATCTACTGATGTGGCACAAAATGTTTTTTCAGGTCATATAATAACAACAATTACTTTCCAAACAATAACAGACGAAGCATTGGATATGGTATAGTTCACGCGCAAGCCCGACATTCCAAGTCCAACTTCCACATCAAACTCATGTTCATAGATATCTGCACATTCATACATAATGTCCACAACCATGATACACTTCAAAGCCAAAAAAATGTGAGGAGAGTTATAAATAAAGAAAAACCTCTACTAGTTCCTGCTACCAGTGCTACCACAACAAGTCAAGACCATGCATAAACTAATTATATTTTAGTCATTTTTTGTGTTCTAAAATGCCTGCCGGCTCGCGGAAGGACGTGTTGCCGGCACACGCGCGGATTCAATGAAGGCAGGCGGGGCAGTCTTAAGCTGGTTGCACGCGGTGAGGAGGCGTGCTCAGTCGGGCCTGCAGCGAGTGCGGCCCTCTTGGCCGGTGCGCAGGTTCAATGCCTTCGCTATGAGAGGTCGCGTCCGTGTCAGAGCAATCACTCCCTCCAGTCCTTTTTTGTTTGGGTATAACAAAATCTCGTTTTCCATTCACATTTTACAAGTAAAATTCGTGGACAAACTTTGACCCGAAGTACGATGGGGACTATTAAACCAGAATGGAGGTAGTAGTTTTTTTAATAAAAGAAGGGTTTCCCTTTCCGATTACTGAAAACCAGCATCTAAATCTAAACCATAGTATTTGCCCTAGAACTACCAGGTTCAACATCTCGTAACATAAACCCATACAACCATACGCCAAGGAGGTACGTAGTACTATGAATTCTATTTTCGCTCCATACCAATCATTCTAAAAACTCCTTATTACTTATAACGTGCCATTTAAAATTGGAACTCTTAACCCCGCTAAAAAATGATATTTAAACGTGGCTACTCGGTCTGTGGCAACTAGCGAGCCACCGTGCTCCAAGTCGTTCACCTGTGGTCCCGACCATCAACTCCTACAAAGGTGCTCCACCACGTACCCGGTACCCGCGAATGCATTAATCATGCACCTAGAGTTTTAGGGTTTATTTGTTAACATCGCCTTTGCGTAACACTCATGTGTGCAAGACTGCGAGAGGCCGACTGCGTGCGTGCGCCTCTTCTCTTCGTATATGTACTCCACTGTTTGTCTGGTGTCCAGAAAATTATAATAACTACTAGCAATGTGCCAATGCGTTGCCACACGATCAAAGTAGATTAATACATATTCACCGATTTGATAGAAAAAAAAGTCTAGTTTTGAAATACGTATATCACTAAAAATATGTTATATTTCACTCAAAATATATTCCTTTGGCGGTTTTGATGAGATAAGGGAGGCATGTTGTTGGTTTCAAGATTCGAGAAGTGGTATATGTCTAACTTCTACTCTTACTAGCAAGATGCCCGTGCATTGTCGGTGATGATCGTGTGCCTGCCATCATGCAATATAGGCCGTCCGATTTATATATGACGGATAGGAAGGAAACTATGGCAATTTTGCAAAAAGATACCCACACCCCTCTCCACATTTGCAAATAAGGTCTTCCCTCGTTCATCCTTTTCCCCCACAAGATAAACTACTCATACAAATGCATCTTGATGTTCCATGCAACGCATGGTATCTTGCTAGTTGTTGCAAAAAGCCCATATGTGTGTGAGAGAGAGAGGGAGAGTGGAGGAGGACGGAGTGCATGTGTGACAAAGACACAAGTAGTGTGTGTGCGATAGGTATCAGCTTAACATGAGGCGATAGTGTGTGTGTGCACGATCGAGAGGGTGTGTCTCAAGAAGAGAAGAAAAAGCTACATAGATACAAGGAGCGAGAGAGTGACATGTATGCGATGGTGGAAGCATGAGTGTGCGGGTGTATAAACCTATCTAGAGGCTAGCTAGTCAATAAATGCATGTGAGAGAAATACGAGTCGGGGTGCGAAAGCGAGAGTTTTGTGTGTGTGTGAGAGAGAGATGGTAGTCGGGAAGGGGGGTGAAAGGACGAGTTGTGTGTGTGTGTCTGAGAGAGAGAGAGAGGAGACAGTAGTCGGGGTTGTCTGATCGGTGTCAGTCTGGGATGGAGACGAAAAGGAGACCACAACAAATGTTGTGTCTACAGGAGAGAGAGAGAGAGAGAGAGAGAGAGAGAGAGTAATTTTAGTGGTATGAGTCATATGTAGAGACATATAGGGTGTGTGAGAGAATCCCATAGAGAGAAAGACAAAGTGAAAGACGAGTGGAGACTCTATGTGTGGCGGTGAAAAATAAAGCTTAGGTACCGAGTGATACTAGAGAACAGTAGAGACATGAGAGATAATGAAAACCGTGTAATGTATAATGATAGGGAGAGTGTGACACTTCTCAAGGGAGATGTCGAGAGACCATGTTTGCGAGGATAGGAGAAACATGAAGTGAGCGTGCGGGTGAGTTGGAGAAAAGAGAGTGATGGCTACCTGAAGGAGCATGCATGCGAGAGAGATGGGCGTGAAAGGAGTGAACAAAAAAGGGATTCAAATATTTGAATTCGAGATGATGATACATGTAATCCATACTCGAACCAAAATTAATCTATCAAACATGCATACTCATATGAATTCACGCACATCTATGTTATTTAATATGTAGATATTACTGATCCATACATTTTACTAGAACATAATTTGGTTAAAAAAATTCGAATTCAACCTTAAGATTTCGAGATCGTTGTATTTGTAAATCATATTATACATGTAAAAAATGATGTATATAGAATGTAATTCCAATTGAAAATGGATCCCGCCCGAAAAAAATAGTAGAATACAAATGGGATTCGAATTGAGTTGGCACGGTAAACGTGCACTATGCAAAATTTGAACGAAGCGGGGAAAGTCGCAGTAACCGCCCAAAACCAAAATCTGTGAGATGGAAATCACTACTGCCTATCCCTGCCGCACAAAGCCTGTCTGCTGGATTTCTATAGGTTTTGATAGGGGTAGGTTTGTAATTTCACCCAAACGTGACGTAACGGCCTCTCACCCGGATTCATACATGGTGGGCGCCAAAACACAGTGTGCCCTCGGCCGAGATCGACTCCCTCCCCGATTCATATTCATACACGGTGGGCGCCAAAAACAAACTCTCATCGGCAAATATTCGGTGTATGCGAGATTACCGTCCTATCCCTAACTGACTAATGTTGTTGTGATGTAGTAGAAATTTGAAACGGGGGCTAAGTTTGTAAATTTCCTCGCATTTGAGACAAGCGCACCCTGACTACATGGTTCCCCCCCTTCCTCTCTAGTTCCCTTTTCCCCATTCGTACTCCGTGGGCGCCAAAACACCCTCTCCACCCCACCCTCCTCCGTCCGCTGCCGCCCGCCACCCCATCCACCGCCGTCCTCCTCCACCATGCCGGAGCTGATACCCCGATGTCGCCGTCCATTACAGGAGATCGACCTCTCTCATCCATGCCTTCGGACCGGGATCCTTGCATCCCGTCCTCTCGCTTCATCCCCGCCGTCGTCCACCTTGCCGGTGCCGCTCCTACGACCGTCTCGTCCGCCGCGACCCGCCGCCACCGTCTACCCTCCTAGATCTGCTTCCATGCCACCGACAGCCATCGCTACCGTAGCACCGTCAAATTCTCACCAGATGCATACACGGTGGCGCACCAGAGGCGGTACTCTTTCGTATCTTCTCAACTTATTTATCGCAGCAAGAAAATAGATCGCCACTGCTTTACTCTGATTTCTTGTCTTGGTTACGAAGTTTCCTTTGTCCGGTTTGCACCTTCAGATCCGCCATGGCACGCTCAACACTATACTCCCAATGCTTATGGTTTTCCCCTTTTATATTCCACACTAGTTAAATCATAGTAGACTAAATTTCAAAATTGGGTCAGTCGATTTTTCAGAGCTCGCCGGAGTTCGCCGGTGCGATCCAAGGGGCTCGGTTGGTTGTGAGGCCTCGCCGAACGAAGAAAACTCGACGCGGGTGGGGGGTGCGGGTGCCGGAGGAACACAGGCGGTGGGGGCCGGTGGTCCGGCCGGCGGCCCGTGCGGTATTCTGTATGGGAAGAATCACAGACGAGGAAGAAGAAGGGTTAGGAGACGTAGGATCTTCATCCAACCGCCTTAAATGATCGAGACACAGCTGGGATTTGCATTCTTAATGCACTCTGGTTCATCATGTGTGGGCACTGCGCAACCAACATTTTATTATCCAAAATCTGCTTGCTCTTCTTTACCATGTTCGATAGAGCTGTGACACAAAATGTAGGACCGACTCCAGCAGACTGTACCCATACTTCACTGGCCACACCACTAGCCCCACCACACAGGACCTGCACTCCAGCAATAGGTATACCGATTTCATTTGCCATAGCACCAGCCGTACCACAGGAAAATCCCACTCCAGCAAAAAGTACAGCAAGTCCACCGGCCGAAGACCTATCCCAACTGCAGAGACGGCCAATTCCTGAGATTGGAACCCCATTCCATTTATTCCCAGTTTAAAAGACAATGCTTTCAATGTTGTTAGGGACTACGTGCATATATTCCCATCATGGGAAGATTATTGTGAAGACAAACGCCATTTTCACATCTTCCTGTCCAACTTACGTAGGTGCTATTATTCATGGTTATTATTTTCCTGTTTTCTGCTGATTGAACACATCAATGATTTACATTACATTGTTGTAACTAGGCGAGGGTCAATACGGATAGTCATGACGAGGAAAGCTTGCTTGTTCTTTTCAAGGAAACATTGCAGCAGTATCGGTGTTACCTGAGGAAATCACACTTTGGTGGCAAATCTATAAATGAATTTCCGGTGAAGTCTCCTTTGCTAAATTTAGAAGACATTGAATGGAAAAACATTGTTATGCACTGGTTTCGTTCCCAGGATGAGGCAATGTCTATGAAATAACATGACAATTTGAACTTCTACTTTTCCGCATGTGCCTTATGGATCTTGTTTGCAGGAAATCTGCTCGAAGAAGAATTCCGGTTTGAAAAGAACGACATGATATCGCAAATATGCTGCCCGCTTCTTTGCTCTTGTTAGTACCTGTTGTCCTGTATCACTGTACTTGCATACATACCTTGTTCATTATGTGACAGCAGTATGCATGATAGCTTGCTTATTAATTGTTCGCTCCAAATTCTTCAGTATCCAATGGCAATGTTTTTTTAGCTCTGCATTGTTCTCGTAAGTACATGTTGTCCTTTATCAGTGTACTTATAATGACAGGTAGTTGTTCATGTACCATCACTCTGCAGCTTATTTTCCTTTGCCCTCCATTTTCTACACATCAGATCTATATTTACTCTTACCATAAGGTTGCTACTAAAGAAGTTTAGCTGTGCATTGCTCTTGGCTGTACCTTTGCCTGGCGCTGCACTTACATTTATAGCTACTTGGTTATGTAGCATCACTCTTCATCTTATCTTAAATATTCTCCATTTTTTCGTATATTATCACATCTATATTTACTCTTAACAAAATGTAGAATAAAGGCAATGCTTATGAAGAAGATTCTATGGTAAACTTCTTGAATTGCCCCCCCCATCAGCATGGACAAGGCCTTTACAGAGCCTGTCTTCACCAATATTGTAAGTTTGTCCATCTCAAGCCTTCAAACTTTGTTGTATATATTTGGTTAGGCATGACTGCAACAGTTGTTTATTTTTGGTGTTTGCATCAAATTGCATGTTTAAAGTTTATTATGTACTCCCTCCGATCCAAAATAGATGACCCAATTTTGTACTGAAGTTAGTATGAAGTTGGGTCATCTATTTTAGAACGGAGGGAGTAGTTCATAAACAAAAGTTTGTCCTTTCTCAATTTAAGTTTTCAGTTGTACAACCAAGTTCCTTATTCATACCATGTAAATTAAAGAATACAGAGAAAGTGATCTTCTTTTGCACTGCATGTATGCTTCTATTCTTCATCTGTAATCCAGTGGTGTGGTGAACCTACCCACTATAGCACAATGCCATATTATGCAATGTCTTAACTATGAACAATTTCATATCATTCTACTACTCCCTCCATATGAAAATACTTGTCATTGAAATGGATGTATCTAGATGTATTTTAGTTCTAGACACATCCATTTTGATGACAAGTAATTCCGGACGGAGGGAGTATTATTTAAACGTCTCTTTATTTGCCAATCTGAAATGGGATAAATTGGCAGCACACTAACCATTGAGACTTATGAGTTCTTGATCTGTAATCCAGTGGTGTCGTGAAGCTGCCAACTCCTTCACGATATCATTTCCTGCCATGTCTTGACCTGAACAATACCATATTGTGTTAATGCAATTTTAAACTGTGTCACTTTATTCGTCAGTAAGAAATGTGATGCATTGTCAGCACTAATACTTTTATGTGCAAAACCTGTCATCTGTCTGCTTGTTTATCTTTCAGAGTGAGGAAGATTTAAGTGTTGAACAAGTGCAGTCTCATCATCTTGCTCAGCTGCTTGCGCTGCAGCTCCCCGGCAGGGCTAACCTTTCTTAAACTATATTGAAGTGTTGTCGATTTTGTATATTATTTTGTCGGTGTGTTTATTTGCACTGGCGGCGATCTTTGATGGCCAGTGTATGTAATCTGCTGTCTGCTTGTGCTTTATTATCATAGTGGCGAACTTTGATGCCCAGTGGATGTAATATGCTATAATTTCTTTATTGTATAGTCTAGGTTTTTCTTATTCACATTGCTGTAGTTATTTTACTGTCTTCGCAGTAAACCGGCCAAACCGTAAAATTATGGTACATAATCAGGCCGTCATGCAATCACGATGTAGGTTGGGTCTGAAACGTGCCGAACAGCTAACGGGCCGGCAGCAGCCCAAAATGAACCCCGGCCCATTATTGTGCGAATCAAATCACGGGCTTTTAACAGGCCAAAATTGTCTCAGTCCTTCTTTGGCCCAATCAGATATCGGCTGCGAGCAGGACGGATGCAAACTGGGCCATAGTTAGGCCCAACTATATGACGAGCATTTAACAGGCCGAAATTAATATAGGGCCGAAATGTTAAACGGGTCCTTAAGAGGCCAAAACTAATGTCAGGCCGAATTACTAAGTGGGCCTCTAGCAAGTGGGCCCAAAAGAATAGTGTCCAGTTGACGGGCCGAATCTGATATGGGCCATAATTGAGCCCATAGCCTCTTAAAGGGTCATACCTGATCTGGGCCGTAATTTGGCCCAGAACGTGGTAGGATTTTAACGGGCCGGATCTCATGTGGGCCACTATCAGGCTCGGAACGTGGCAGGCCATTAATGGACCGGATCAAATATGGGCCGACATTTGGCCCAAAACATGGCAGCCAGTTAATGGGCCGGCCTACTAGGGCCCTCAAATTCTTGTGGGCGTACAGCTGGGCCGACCTGTTAATGTCGGCGAAATCTCGTGGGCCTTTAGCCGGCCCGGCCCATTATGATCCGCAAGAATCTTGTGGGCCTTTACCTGGGCCAGCCCATTATGGCCAACAAAAATCTTGTGGGCCTTTACCTGGGCCGGCCCATTATGGCCCACGAAATCTTGTGGGTCGTTAGCTGGGCCAGCCCATTATGGCCCGCAAAATATCGTGGGCCTTTAGCTGGGCCGGCCCATTATGGTCCGCAAAATCTTGTGGGCCTTTAGTTGGGCCGGCCCATTTAAACTTGATGGGTCCACGTGTCAACATATCATCGGCGCATCTCGCCCATTGGATGAGTGACACCTGTGCCAGCGCGGACCTGACACGTGTCTCCTCCAGCCAATGATGATTTTACACGTGGAAATCCCCCATTGGTTGGGGCTGTTAATGGGTTATCGGATCCAAAACCCGACCCGATAGCTTAACGGTGTTCCGTTACGGTGGATGCCACGTGTCGGTCACCCTTCACGAAAGCACTTTTGTGACGTGTGATTTATCGTCATGGAAGTGGACACTTCTGTGATGATAATTTTGGTAATGTCATGGAACACTTCTACGATAGCACTGCTATGACTATCTTGATTCTATCATAAATTTGTCATGGATGTACATGCATGAAAAAAACGCGACCTACTATGACAAACATGTATCATCACGGAAGTGTATTTTTTGTAGTGCTTGAAGGGGTTAAACGGGACAAGAGACACAGAGAGTTTATACTAGTTTAGCCCCTCGTGGTGGAGGTTAAGGCCTACTCCCGTTTAGGGTTGTATTGCTTGGGCTTCGGTTACCAGGGAGCGAATATGCTTGACCTAGTTCTCGATCTCTTCTTTCTTGCCCTAAATCACCGCCGGGTCACCCCTTTTTATATACACAAGCTGATGCCTGGTGGCTTACAGAGTCCCGGCCGGCTCATAGACAACATGTCCGGCTCGGTGACAGAATCTACACTTTCCTTAACATATAAGTTAACATATGGCGGTTTACGCCCGTGGGCCTCAAGTTGCCTTTGGGTCTAGGGCCTTCAGTAAGCTTACTTTGTGAACCGCCATCTTCAACATCTTCATGGGCCCTCTTGTTATGAACCGCCAGTGGTATGACCCGGCCCCTCCTGGGCGGGTCATACCCAAAAGTTATATCCCGAACACAGTACATCCAGAGCCTTGGAAGCAAGGTCTCCGTTGCCCATCCTAGAAGCAATGGACATGTTGAAAGGATGAATGGTGAAGTGTTGTGTGGGCTCAAGACAAGAACTTTTGATAAGTTGCAAAAATGCGGCAGTCGCTGGCTTGATGAGTTACCGGTGGTTGTTTGGTCAATTAGAACGACACTAAATCGAGCTACCGGCCAGACTCCCTTCTCCCTAGTATATGGTGCAGAAGCAGTACTCCCCACGGAACTCACATATGGGCCGCCTCGAGTACTTGCCTATGATGAAGTACCGCAGGAGTAGCTACGGCATGACGATGTCGCACTCCTCCAGGAAGATCGTCTCCAGGTAGCTGTATGTGATGCACGATACCAGCATGCCATGTGCCGCTATCATAGTTGCAAGGTTCATGCCTAGAGCCTTGAGGAAGGCGACCTTGTTGTTAGGCACGTTCAGTCCGCCAAGGGTGCAAACAAGTTGAGCCAAAGTGGAAGGCCCTTACCGAAGAGTACGTGTCACCATACTCGACGCAGTCCATCTGGAGACTGAGGATGGCATCCCAACGCAAAACTCATGGAATATTTAGAATCCTCGCAAGTTCTACCCTTAAGGCGTGGTTGTTGGGCCTTGCCCCAGCAACCTGTTTTGTACAAGCATAGTCTCCGGGATTTGTAACCCTTTGTACAAAGCCAGGTGCAGGCCCTGAGCCTAGCTGAATAAGCAAAGTGTTTTCACATAACTCGCATGCATGATTTCTTGTTTACTTAAGTATAATATTATTGTGATTACACTAGTGATGCGGAGCATCTCACGATCATCCCCATGGACGTATCTACATCTCCCATGACACCACTTGGACCAATGACAAGAGCTCGAGCAAAGGCTATTGAAGATAAGGTGAACTCGTTCCTCTCCGAACTCCCACTCTCTACACAAGACACATGGCTACTACCTCAAGCAGAAACACTATATGTCATCACGTACTTGAAGGAAGGCCATGGAACAACTACATCCAAGGGACAAGACGGCGAGGACACCGAGTACGAAGGACAAGAAGAAGAGCTATTGAAGAAGCTCCAGCCACCGGACGTCCGACCAGGACCGGACGTCCGGTGCATAACGCTCTAGACAACGGACGTCCGGCGCCTGAAGGACCAGCTGACCCACGTCCCAGCAGACGCCAGCTATAGCGAGCGAACGTCCACCCAGGACAGGACGTCCTGCAACACTTCCCAGCGAGCGGATGTCCGACCCCCACCAGACGGCCGACAGTTCCACACCCGTACAGATTCAGTGAAAATCTGACGCGACTGGATGACCGGCCATCTCCGGACGTCCGGCACCACTGTTACTGAACTTAATTATCAGAATTCCGAGCCTACCGAACGTCCGGGCCCTCACGAGCCACCGGACACCGGTATGGACCGGACGTCTGCTGCCTATGTGTGTGCAGCTTCGGGACCGAGGCCCATGTACCCTTTCATTTTGCCCCCTTTGCACTTAGACTATAATTAGACCTCCTCCTCCTCCTAGTTAGGGTGAGCAAAAGAATAGCTCATATTTGTGTGAGATCTTTGCTCATCCACTTGGTTAGTTCTCCATCGGAGTTCATGACCTCTTCGGAGAAGATCCACCAAGCGGATTCAAGACCCCATCACGGGAAGACCCTTCAAGACCTCCTCATGGAGAAGACATTTATATCATCCTTTGGTGACTTTGGATCGTGTATCACTCTTTCTGTTTCGAGGATTTAGCATATGTGTGACCGGATCTTGTTGGTTTGAGTGATACTCTCGTGTTTCCCCTCGTGATCTCCCCTCGTGTTCTTCGTGTTCTTGTAGTATTCCCTCCAATCGTGAAAGATCGGGCATCTAGGGTTCTACCCTACATCATCTTGGTATCATGAGCCATGTTGATCACGTATTTGGAGCCCCTACCCCTTGTTTTCTATCTTGATTTTGTTGTGTACTTCCCAATTTCGAAAATCTCCACCAAAAATAGCCCCAATTTTTTTTGTGATTTGTTGGTGTGATGAAGTTTTGTTGGATTTGATCCATGGATTTGCTTTGCCACGTGTGGATCTAGCTTTCCCCCATCATCTCCACCATTTCCATCAACAAAATTGCTTGGATTTGACAAATTTTGCCACCTCTACCACAAACCCTAGCTGTTCATCCCATGCCCGAAATTGCCCAGGCACCGGACGGCCACTAGCTACCGGACGTCCGACAATCGGACGACCACTCGACCACCGGAGGTCCACTGTTCCCTGACGAAACTGAAAAACTTCAGTTCGGCCACCACCACCTCTCCACCTTCACCTCCGCATACGCACTCCAATACCACCACCGCTTTCCGCAAGCACCATCATCGCTTACCCACTATCAACTCTGACAATTTTGACACGTTTTGGTCTTTGAGAATTTGAGTTGTGGTTCTCGTGTCCTATTCTGTTTCGGCTATATAGGTACAGTTCGACATCAGCATCACCACCGCTCATCTTCGCCAAGGACTCGTCATCGCCAACAACCGTCCTTGCTTACAAATGACTACCTCGACGGTAACCTTGACGACATCTTTGTCTACTCCTTGCCATTGCATTGATAACCACATAGCCATACCTTCGCGTCGCTTACCCATCGAGACTAGCCTTTGAGTATTGCCGGCAACGTGACTTGTGCACATTAGTGATCATACTTCCCATAGCATACATACCATACCATCGTGGTGCATATCTTGGTATTATCTCTTGTGTCAAAAAGTTGTCATTGCATATACACAATTTCTATCATGGTTCGTGAAGTTTGCATGAGAAAAGAGCTCAAAAGAAAAAGAGCCAAACAAGCTTTTAAGCAAGAGGGAAAGATAAGCAAAAAGCTTATAAGCAAGAACCATATCATCATACTACATTAAGATTGCCATACTGGATCATCTCGGATCATACCATAGGAATACCATACATATAGCATACTTATGATAGAAGTCATTGCATTTTTGCTTAGTAGGTTGTGCACAAGTTTCGTATCCGCCTATTGTGCAATCGTGCTAGCGTCTCTCTTTTGTTGTGCAACAAGAGATATTTCGTGGTTTCCACATTTTGGCCCATTCCTTGGTTGCACAACCCCACTTACCTATTTGCGTGTGTGTTTCCGTGTACCATATCTTGCTATTGGTCTACTTGTTGCATTTGCAAATTTGTGAATCTTTTCCAACATTATTGCGGCTTACTAACAATTGCATAAAAATTTTGTGCCACCATCCTAAACGAACTCCACCATAAGCTTTTACTAGTGTAGGTGTGAGAACCGACAAGAAATGGTACCAATTGTGCTATTTCCTCGTTCGACACTTGAGTGATCATTGATCCATCTTCAACATCAGTCAAGGTACATCTGGTATAAGTTCTTCTCTTTCTCCCACTCGCATATTTGCTCGGAATGATGGATAGGCCAACTTATTCTACCAACCCACTCTTCATCGAGCAAGACAACGACATGTCATCCTATCTCACCAAGAGCCACCTCTTTGGTGCACAAAGAGCTTTGCATCAAGAACAACAAGCAATGAGTGACCGCATCGACAATCTCGCCACCGACTGGCGACTCTCCAAGCAATGAACAAGAGACTACTTTGACAACAAGCTCGACGCACACAAACAAGAGAACGATGCAAGAATGAATGAGATTCATGCCTTGTTGGTAAACCGCTCTTCTCCCACACCGTCCTACTCAAGATGGAGCCGCTCGAGTCGACACTCCGACGACGCCCTCTCCGGCTCAATTACACCGACATCGAACACTCTATGTCGAGCCGCGCACCAAGACCATCAAGCAAATCGCAATCCTCTACACGGAAATCATCCACAAGAGAAATTCGACGAGCAAGAACATCGTCGTTGCCAAAACCAAGCTACTCTTGCACAAGCGCAGGAATGGCAACATAAACATCACCAAGAGGAAGAGCGAGCGCGCCAACACACGAACAAGATGTCGAGGCTCAACGTCTTCAACAAAAACAACGTGAAGCACAAGCACTTGAGGCGCAACATGCCCTTTGAGAGTCAAGTTGAGTCGTCGCCAACCGCAACCGAGATACGTGCAATCAAGAAGAAGCACTTCGCGAAGAAATTCAAGAGCAAAACTACCAAGCAAGAGTTCATCATCGAGTTCCTCAAGCTCCTCCACAAGCCCGACAAGCTCCTCGACAACCTCCATTTCACCAAGAGCATGTTGACTATGGAAATCCTCCACGCCAAGAGCAATATGAGGTTGACAATCATCCACGTCATGGGCTTCTTCATCACCCTCGACTCTAACACAATGAAGAGCAACGCTACGGCAAGCTCAAGTTGACATGCCCAAATTCACAGGAAGCAATGATCCCGAAGAGTACCTTTCATGCGCATTGAAGGTCGAGAAGATCTTTCATTTGCACAACTATGAGGAAGAGAAGAAGATCTCTATGGCATCCCTTGAGTTCCACGACTATCTGCTCATATGGTGGGAACAAGTCCTTGAGCACCGAGAAGCAAGAGGTGAACCACCAATCACCACATGGGATCAAATGAAGGATGTCATGCGAGCATGCTTCGTGCCAACATACTACAACTGCGACCTCTTCAAGAAACTCCAACTCCTCAAGCAATGAACAAAGAGCGTTGAAGAATACTACAAGGAAATGGATATTGCCATGATAAGAGCCAATGTCACGGAAGATGATGAGCAAACTATGGTGCGTTTCTTGAATGGCCTCAATCATCCCATCAAGAAGATTTCCGACTTCCAACCCTAATCCAACCTCATCGAGCTAGTGCATCAATCAACCAAAGCGGAACGTCAAGTGCAAGATGACTTCAAGTACTCCAAGTACTCTTCCCAGAGCTATGGCTTCTCCAACAACCAAGCTTCAACGACTCCAACATATTCCACCTCAACCAAGCCACCTACAAGCAACGGGGACAAGTAAAGTTACAAAAAAACTTCAACAACCTAAGGTCGTCCTCCTACTACAGGAAACGTCAAGCCGAGAGCTTCATCATCTACTCCAACCGATGGGACCGTCAAGAGAAGTTCCATCAAGTGTTTCTCATGCGGCGGCCGAGGCCACAAGTCCGTTGAGTGTACCAACAAGAGCACCATGATCCTCAACGACGACGGAACATATGACTCCATGAGTGAAGAGGAGATTGAAGCCCTTGAGCAAGCGGCCATGCACCAGCGCGTGAACAAAGATGAAGATGATAAAGTCTTTTGTGATGAGGATTCGAGCCCTGCTCTGGTTGTCTCCAAGGTCTTGACTCTTCAACATCAACAAGATGAAGACCAAAGATGCCATATCTTCCACACCCAGGCCGGCATCCATAGCAAGATGCCCGTGCATTGCACGGGACACCATCATCACCAACTCGGTTTTCTATAAGAGTAGATATAGATAGATATAGATAGATAGAGACTAGGGAGTACTAGTAAGGACACCATCTACTGCTTCGTGTGCTACTCATGCACTCCATTCGGCGGCCGCAACGTCCCCCCTACAGCCACTCCCTCCTCGCTCCATTCGGCGGGCGCTGTTGAAATCTGGGGAGCGCACTCTCGCGACTGCTGGCAGCCACGACTTCACTGACGATGACTTCTTCCCCAACCTCGGCAACCTCTTCCTCAATGACATGGGCGACAACCTCAACGCCAACGATGCTGCTCCCATTGCACTGTATGTGTTTCTGTCCTTCCTATTCGAAATCATGATAGAATTCATGTTTCTACTCTGTATCCTACTACTATGCTAGTCCACATGATTAGTTTCATCTCTGTTATAGCCGTCCTGATTTATTTTGTGCTTATTCAGATTAAATCTCGTAGTAACTTGCTCACATATTCAACTGGCGCAACGTCCCCTACAACCACTCCCGTTTCATGGACGGCCTGGTTGATGCCTCCAAGGAGCCCTTCGTCCACTGCTATGAGTGCCCGATGCCGTTTTGTGGCTCGCCGACGGACATGGTGCATCACCTCACAGATGCGTGCAGCGGTCACTGCTGGCCCTTGGCGGAGAACATCAAGTACGACACGTGCTACTGATTCACCATGCCAGAGTCGCTGGAGGATCACCGCCGCCTGCTAGTCTCGGAGGAGGACGGAAGCGTCTTCCTCTTGATCGTGGGCACCGGCGAGGCCCGCGCAGGCCGCCGCCCCGTCTTTGTAGCGTGCATCAGGGGCGTCGCCGCTGATGCTGACACTGACACGAGGCAGATGTATGGGTGCAAGGTCAATGTTACTACCCCTCTGGGTCACGTGGGCGGCGAAACCGGCCTCATCGGACAGACTTGGAATCTGAGGAGCTGGGACTATCCCGCCAATGTGGACTTGGAAAACCCATGGCATCCGTTCTATCCTTTACCCGCCGACTCGGTGCACGGGGACTCCAAGGAGGTTCACCTGGACATACGCATTATCAAGTGCACTTGGAAAACATGTAGTGTGTGTGTGGGCGCTTATGGCGCGTGTCTTTGCCGCTTTTGATTCTGTAATCTTGTCATTAAACTTGAGTGGCTTTCACCGCAGCCCTTCCTTTGAACTGCTCCTCTCAGTGAGCTGATGTAAGACACTTTGGGTTTCATTTGATAATGGAACCGGGGAGGAGCCTCCCATGTTCTTCTAAGAAAAATACGCATTATCAAGTTAAATGTTGATCATTAGTCTTCTCTCAATGTAATCCGTTGTCTAAGCATGTGGAGACTTCCATGCAGGATCTTGCTCTATAGGAGTATCGCGCATGAATAAAAGTGTATCCGTTTATGGTTTAGTCTAGAATCTTCCATGTATGAATTTTTACTATAGTACTGGTGAAAGACTTATGATGAACCATTTCATACATCTCCTCTGCCCCCTTGCGAGTCATCCTGATTTAATCCCTCCGTCTAGGTGTATAAGGGCATGGTTAATATTACTTAATAGTATAGCCAACTGTTGACTATAAGAAAGTGCCATGTCATCTGTAGCCAACATGTATAACAATCGATACTCAAAAACTAATTCTTAAAGATCATTTCTTGCAAAGCACAATAAGTGTTATTTCTTCACAAGTTTTGGATGCAGGTTGAACAGTTGAATGCTTTTTTCTGCAAAAGATACCTTTTTATCTATTTCACCCGGATGTTTGTGAGCTCTAGAGATGAGATAATATCCGAAGAAACCTATCGATACTCGTTACACATGAGATGACCCCCACATCATTTGTCAAAATAAACAACTCCCCGATCAATGCATTTCACTCTTCGGTGCAACGCACGGGCACCTTACTACTCTAGATTAGTACGACCAAAAATTGAACTAACATTATATATAGTACGATAAATACTGATGCATGTCACCTAAAATTATATCATTCAAAACTATGTTCAAATACGAATCCAACGATATAGTTTTTGTTGACATGCACTAACATTTTGTCAGTTAAATCTTCAGTCAAATTCAATGGGGGACTAATAAACCATGATCGATGTAGTACAACTGTAGAGGGCGGCGCTGCACGGGAGTCTCACCTCTCACCCCGCTCGTGGCGCGGCAGTAAAGCCGTCATATCACAAAACCCAACCACTCCCAGTAATAAATGGCCTGGTAAAATAAACGGACAAGCAACCATCACATCCCTCCGTCTTTTTTGCATTTCATCTCTCTGCATTTACTTTCTCCGGTTCATCTCCCATGCTTGATCCGTAGCTACTACTCCTAGGGCCAGTTCTTTTGGCAGCTTCCCCAGCTTTTCCCACAAGATTAGTCAAAATGGAGAGTAACAATAAGGTGCCTCACTCATTTATTTGGGCTTCTAAACTACTACTCCGTCCTGGTTTATTCCTCACCATTGTAATTTGTGCTAAATTTTGACCAAAGATTTAACTGATAAAATGTTACTCAAAACACTTAGGCGCGGTGCATCTAGGTGTGTAAGTCATCTTACAAAAACCAAATAATCTGAAAACACTTAGGCGCGGTGCATTAACTTCTACCTCGTTTCTTGTTTCTTGACATATCAACCAATAAGAGATAAAGAGTGTGCATGCTTTTAATGACTTGAGATATCAAACACGACATGCAGTGTTAGTTCATTGCATGCAATACTATTAATTAGCAAATAAACATTAACGTTTCTCGTTTTCTCCTCCTCCTTGGTCACGCTGCACAGAGAAATAACCACAGAGAAGGAAGCTAAAAGTAAACAATCAAACGAGCATTTTTGCATTTGTCTTGCATTGAATCATTTCACAAGCTTGACTAGTGTTGTTTTTCCACTTTTACAAAAACCGCATCATAATGTTCAAACGTGCATTTGCACGTACATAAGTAATAGTAATACTCCCTCTATCTAGGTGTACAAGTCTTCCCTCCTTCTTGGTCACCGTGCACAACCAAAGATGACTTATTGACCTGGACGGATGGAGTAGCACAGTCTGCAAGCATATATCAAGAGAGACGTGTAGTCCGATAGTATATAGTAAAGTTTGTGCTATATGCACGTACTTGCAAAATGCGTAATAATACACAATGTTTCCAAACTTTCCCTTTCACATACTTAATTAAGGACGTTAAAAATTCCTGAACGTTCGGGATTTATCATTTGCGTCCCAAAACTAATGAGATCGCCTTACGAAACAAAAATTATAATCCTCCTAAAAGCCACGACGCTCGCAGGAGCACTTGCGGCGCACCACGAGTGCCCTCGTGCGTGGCCGTTTCCCTGCGCACCGACACAACCCTCTTCCTCAGCCTCGCAACTCGCGAGGTGATGATTGGCGGCTTGCCGGCGGGCGAGCGCGATCCGGCGCCAACAGGTACTCCTCCTGGCTGGAAGCGTGCACCCGGTCCACGTACCGCCAAGCGTAGATGAGGCGCTTGGGCCCGACTGCACTCAGGGCGTCGGCACGGGCGTCCTTCGCCACCCTCACGGCCCTCGCACGAGCCTTCTACCAAAGAACCAATTGCTTGACTCTCTCGGACGCGACATAGATCTCCCAGAAAGCTTGTTGCACGGTGCGCTTCTCTTCCTCGACCTTCTTCTCCACCTCTATTTTGGCGCGCTCTGCTGGAGGCAAAGCCTCCCACAAGGCGGCATCCATTTCTTTCCAAAGCTCCTCAAGGCTGGGGGGCTCGGCGGGCGGCGCGGCGTTCTCCTCGTAGCGGAGAGTCGACGCGTCCTCCGACGCGCATGCCGGCGAGATTGAGAACGCCGACACATCCACCTCGACACGTTGCGGCGAGGAGCGAAATGCCGACGCGTCCTCCTCGACTAGTGGCGGCGAGGAACGGAACGGCGACGCGTCGCGTCACGGCGAGGAGCGGAACACCGACGCGTCCTCCTCGACTAGTGGCGACGAGGAACGGAATGGCGACGCGTCGCGTAGCGGCGAGGAGTGGAACACCGACGCGTCCTCCTTGACTAGTGGTGGCGAGGAACGGAAAGGCGACGCATGACCATCCACGCGGTGCAGTGAGGGGCTCCTAGGGCTTGGGAGGGGAGATGCCATGGTGGTCGGCGTGAGAGGGAGGGGGAGGAGATAGCAATGACCGTGAACATGAGGGGGGGGGATAGCGATGTCGTGGGAGGCGCATTATTTATAGCAAGCAATAGCACACCTACGTAAGATATGGACTGAGTTGCACTGACATAACTGCAGGTCCAGTTGCGTCACTGACATGTGAGCCAGTACACTGCTGGGCCCGTATGTCAGTGACCCAATGCACCTAAAGTTAAGTAAAAGCTATGTGGGCATATTTGTTGGAGTAAATTATGGGGGAGCGAAGGGGTGGAAATATTGCTGGTCAGAATGGATTGGACGAGCATGGGGGAAGGAGAGTCATGCATGCAGATTTTTTCACACGGGCTGGAGTGGTGGGATCGCCGGAGGGAGAAGGAGAGTTTGGAAGGCATATTGTTTCCACATATGGAGAGGAAAAGATTTGGAGACGAACGGGCTTCCTGCAGGTATGGGGAACGGTGCATAATAAGTCATCTTGCATGCCGGGCTAGGTATAGTCTCAAGTCATTAAAAACATACACGCCCCACACATGTTCATATTTCAAGGTGCACTAAATTATTACATGCGACAATTAAGGCTGGCCATCATGGTGGTATCTTAGCTGGTACACGGGAATAGAAAACATGCTGATGTGGCAAAGAATTAAAGAAGAGAGGGGGGTTGGACTAACTAGTGTTCATGCATGCATTGGTAAACACATTTTTTTGTGAAGAACGACAACATTAGTTGAGTACTTTTGCAGACTTCAAAACCTATTCCACCGCCTCTACTATCTTGCTAAGAGTAGGTGAAATTTTTGAGTCGAGCCCTTTAAACTAGAAGGGAGGTAGTGGTACTCTAATAGCTAGGTGTGTAAGTCATCTTACGAAAACCAAATAATCCCAAAACACGTAGGCGCGGTGCATTAACTTCTACCTCATTTCTTGTTTCTTGACATATCAACCAATAAGAGATGAGGGTGTGTATGCTTTTAATGACCTGAGACTATCAAACATGACATGCAGTGGTTAGTTCATTGCATGCAATACTATTTAATTATCAAATAAACATTAATGTCTCTCGTTTTCCCCTCCTCCTTGGTCACGGTGCACAGCCTAAGATGACTTACTCACCTAGACGGAGGGAGTATCAACATTCACAATGTCAAATCAATATTTTTACACTCATTATAAAACATAGTTATTATACTCATTATAATCAGTGTTGTAGATATTGATATTTTTAGTATAAATTTGGTCGTGGGATTTCATTGATGCCTGTCAAAGCATGGAGGAAGCGGAGCTTAGGACTTGCATTGCCGGTCTCTACATAGGTATTTCTCTTCATAATCCTGTAATTTTAGAGACTGATTGCACTTTTGTGGTAGCGTCTCTTGCATCGGGGGACTATGACAGGTCTGCTATGCGTGACCTGAAGATGAATGCGTTGAGCATCTCGAAGTTGATCAACAATCTTCAATTGTTAAAGATTAGCCGTTCGGCAAATAAGGTGGCACACTTAATCGCTAAGTATAGCTTTGACAATAGATTAGATGGTATTCTTGTAAATAACGTACCGCCCTGTGTGGTGAATATTGTATCAAATGAGTGTACTGGTGTGGCTGGTTAATTAATATAAGGTGGTGTTTAAAAAAGTATATATTTTGTCAAACACTTTTGCAAACGGTTGACGGGAGTAAAAAGGACCAGAGGGAGTATCATGCATGCGGACTAGGCAAAAAATTGCTCATTTTTAGCCGGTCGAAGTCTCAAAGGGCGCGACCGCGCGAGGGAGGCGAAGGTCGTGGGAGGCGCAATGGTTGACGGAATTAAGTGAAGTTACATACATGCGCCGGCATGGCGTGCGAACAGGCAGAGGCTATACCGTCAGGCCTACGATATGGGTCTAGTAGATATGACATCTAGTAGGTCCCGCATAGTTCTCGAGAACTCTTTGGGGGCCTGCAGCCGTTTATCCACCGGGCAAGCCAGCAACCCCACGCCGTTCACACACCCTACTCGTCCCCGTCTTCTACCTCACAACAGTTCGCTCCCAGTCGTCCCGTCCTTTCACATTAGTTTGCTCCCAGTTTTTGCGGGGTACAACAGTTCAACGTCTCCTAACCCTCCTCCAAAATCCATGGCCTCCCTAATCTCCATGGTCGCTGCTAAGTACCAGGTTAGAGCCATCACCGGCGATCAGTTCATCATCATCTACACACGTGGATCCGCGATGGTGAAAGCATGGCTTGCTCGCTTCCTACGCATGTTCAACAGTTCAACGGATGAGTGTGTCGCTGGGCTAGATGTTGAGTACACCACAGTCGTGGGACGAGAGAAGGATCTAAAGGACGAAGAGAGGAAGAAGCCCGCCGTGATCCAGGTTTGCGTACATAACGTTTGCTTGGTCTACCACATATGCCATGCCGACGTTGAGTGCCAGGATTTTAAGAACTTCCTCAAGGACAAAAGAGTGAAATTCGTTACTATAGGCTTTAAGAACGACAAAGAAGTCCTGCGTCGGATAGGTCTCGTTGTAGGCCATCCCTTCGATCTCCAGAAGGCAAGCCTGGTGTCCTCCTCTCAACCTTCAATGCTGACCCTGGAAGCAGCCATGATTGATCCTTCGTACGCCAAACTGAAGAAACCTCATCACGAGTTTCATCATTCATGGGAGTCAAAGACATTAGATGAAGATCACATCCTGTACGCAGCAATGGATCTCTACCTTTGTTTAAATATCTACATGGGTTGGATGAAGAAGCAGAGCCCAGTGTCCGGTTCAAGCAAAGAAGCCTCAGCAAAGAGGAAGAGGAAGAGGGACGAGGACGAAGTCGAGGACGTGGACTCGGACTCCGAGTAGGTGGCAGTGCCGTCGCTCATGTTGGTTCTACTGCAGTGTCAAGCTGACTAGTTGCTTAGTTTATTTTCAAGGGTGTGTTGTGCTGAGGCCCCAGCAGAACTATGTTTATGTTCTTTCTCGTTTTTTGAACTGTTTAGTACGTAGAGTAGTACTAGTACTATGTCTTACTATTGTTCTTCTTGTAGTTGGTACTACTGCTCGTACCTTCGTGTTCCCACTATACTTAATACGTTCGTACTAGTAGTATAATTTGGGTCAGTCGATTTGTGAAAGAAGTTCAACGGAGCGAAGGAAGAAGACGGCAGAGGAGGTGGAAGAAGCCCTTCTAGCCATCCATGTTGCATCAAACGGCTCACATGAGTTGACTGACCCAAATTGCTCCTTCAGATTGCAGGATCCACGTGGCATTCAAGGTCTCGAAGGTAGATTCCGCGTCCGCACCCTGTTTGCGGGCTCGACGCGCGCGTGACCGGCTTCCGCCGCGACAGCCACCAAGCGCGCCTCCTCCGCGCGGGCGGCGACGACAATGACATGCTAGTTCCTCCTCGCTGGCGTGCTGGAGCATGCGCTCGTCCTCCTCTTCGTACGCTGCGTGCATAGACACGGCTCCACCATCTGCTCGCGTGCTTGGCAGCATGGTGGCATGGCGAGGAGGGACTGCAGACGATGTGAGCGGGCGAGCCTTCGGCTTCATGGCACAGGGATGGCAGCGACACAGCGGAGATGGGCGAGAAATTGTTGGCCGGAGCAGGCGGGCGCCGGCATGCGCAACGGCGGCGGCGGCATATTGATGAGTGCGTGTATGGGAGCTTACTTTAGTTTTATATGAGGTTGGTCAAACTTAAAAGAAAACCGTACTAGTACACGTAAACATTAGACTTAGGCAACGCTTTTATTTTTTTATTTTTTTTTGAAGTTAGTAACACAGCCACGATACGGAATCATGTGCAAGCGCGTGAACCGCGGCCGTGCGGTTGATCGAACGGTGCGTCACCGTGTCGCGCTCGAAGGACATCCACCGAACCTTTTTGTGTGTGTGAAAACAATCCTCGAATATTACTCAACTTTTTTTCCTGGGAAAGTTCTTGACGCTGCAATATTTCCATATATTTGAATTTAGCTCCAGTTTGTGTTTATTTGGATTTGGACGTTTTAGGTGTGCCCTAGTTTTTTTAATACTTATTTTGTGTGTGTGACTGAGAGAGAACGTGTGTATGTGTCCATATGTGTGTTGTGGCGTAAGGGCAATGTGGAGATGGTGTGCGTGTGATACAGACATAGAGAGGTGTGAATGTGCAAACGATCATGCATGAGTGAGACATAGACAGATGCCGATACGTTGTGTATACATGAGAGAATGGTCTTCTAGTTCACTTGCGTGTGTGTGTGTGAGAGAGAGAGAGGGAGAGAGAGGGGGGGAGAGAGAGAGGAGCATCCGTAACACAACAACCATCTCTCTCGATTCGTCCGTCCCTCGCACGATCGCATGCAACATATGCATCAACGCGCACATTTTGACACCCTTGCTCGGCCCCTGCCCACCTAAGGGCCCGCGCAATCTCTTCGTGAATACCCATTTCTCTCCTTAGGTTTGCTTTCGCTCAATATCTGACACACACACACACACACACACACAACACAACACACACACACTCCCCCGTGCACACAATTCATACCCATCCAAGGTTATACGGCGACCACTCTCGCTTGTGCTTCTTTGAACCCCAACATGCACAACACCTCAATCTTCAAAGAGGGCATCGAGCAG